>NC_089848.1:132719743-132944743 GCF_035609145.1 Eleutherodactylus coqui | reverse complement strand
TTACTATAAGGGCGAGCACCCACTGGCGTTTGCGTTCTCCGCGGGAAAAAAACGCAGCGTTTTCGCCGCGTTTCTCGCGTTTTTCCGCGCGTTTTTCGCGGCGTTTTTCGCGGCGTTTTCCGTTAATTTCCATTGACATTCATGGGTGCATTAGGAGAAAAATAGGGACACATATGCAACTGACAGTTCCTATGTTAAAAACGCAAACGCAATGCAAAAAAAACGCCAGTGGACAGGAACACATGTTATCTCTATGCCTGTGCAGGAAAAACGCAAAACGCAAAACGCAGGTAAAAAAACGCCAGTGGGTGCTCGCCCTAACACATTAAAAAATTGGGCATAAAAGAAACAAATGGGGCATTTGGAGTTTATGGAAATATATAAAATATGCAAAACCATCCAAGTTAAAGGGGTTGTCCCGCGGCAGCAAGTGGCGTTATACACTTCTGTATGGCCATATTAATGCACTTTGTAATATACATCGTGCATTAAATATGAGCCATACAGAAGTTATACACTTACCCCCTCCGATGCTGGCGTCCTCGTCTCCATGGCACCGACTAACACTGTCTTCTCCTTCCATTAGACGCGCTTGCGCTGTGCGGTCTTCTGCTCTGTTCAATGGGGCCGCTCCGGCGTGCTCGCGCCACCGAGGTCTTCTGCGCATGCGCAGACCAGCTCTCCGGCGTGAGCACGCCGGAGCAGCCCCCTTGAACAGAGCAGAAGACCACACAGCGCAAGCACGTCTAATGGAAGGAGAAGGCAGCGATAGTCGGCGCCATGGAGACGAGCACGCCAGCACCCGAGGGGGTAAGTGTATAACTTCTGTATGGCTCATATTTAATGCACGATGTATATTACAAAGTGCATTAATATGGCCATACAGACGTGTATAACCCTACTTGCTGCCGCGGGACAACCCCTTTAAGTCTACTAACTGGAAATTATATTTTACATACAACCATTAGCCATCCACCGATCCATAAACTAGGAGGAATTCTCCAACTTCTCGATGTCATAGAAACATAAAATTTGGAACAAGCATAGATTTTGTCCAAAATAGGAAAAGTTAATGGGTCCCAACTCAATTATTCAATTCTAAGCGCAAAAGAATTAGCGTCCAAATTTTATGTACGTAATCTAATTCTCTCACTTCCCGATGTCATTGAAATTTGGCACAAGCATTGATTATGTCATAAATAGGAAAAGCTAATGGGTCCCAACTCCATTATTCAATTCAAAGCGCAAAAGAATTAGCGTCCAAATTTTATGTCTGGAATCTTATTCTCTCACTTCCTGATGACATCTATATATATATATATATATATATATATATATATATATATATATATATATATAGACGAAAGCCCTCACTGATTCACTCACTGACTGGCCAAAAGTTCTCCAACTTCCCGATGTCGTAGAAACATGAAATTTGGCACACGCATAGATTATCTCCAAAATAGGAACAGTAATTGGGTCCCAACTCGATTATTCAATTCTAGCACAAAAGAATTGGCGTCAAAATTTTACATACGTAATCTAAATCTGTCACTTTCCAATGTCATAGAAACTTAAAATTTGGCCCGAGCATTGATTATGTCATAAATGGGAAAAGTTAATGGGTCCCAACACGATTATTCAATTCTATGCGCAAAACAATTAGCGTCCAAATTTTACGTACGGAAACAAATTATCTCACTTTCCGGTGTCATAGAAACGGGAAATTTGGCACGAGCATTGATTATGTCATAAAGAGGAAAAGCTAATGGTTCCAACTCGATTATTCAATTCTAAGCGCAAAAGAATTGGCGTCGAAATTTTATGTACGGAATCTAATTTTCTCACTTTCCGGTGTCATAGAAACGTGAAATTTGGCAGGAGCATTGATTATGTCATAAAGAGGAAAAGCTAATGGGTCCCAACTCGATTATTCAATTCTAGCGCAAAAGAATTGGCGTTGAAATTTTACGTGCGGAATGTAATTTTTTTACTTTCCGGTGTCATAGAAACTCGAAATTTGGCAGGAGCATTGATTATGTCATAAATAGGAAAAGTTAAGGGGTCCCAACTCGATTATTCAATTCTATGCGCAAAAGAATTAGCCTCCAAATTTTACGTACGGAATCTAATTATCTCACTTTCCGGTGTCATAGAAACGTGAAATTTGGCACGAGCATTGATTATGTCATAAAGAGGAAAAGCTAATGGGTCCCAACTCGATTATTCAATTCTAGCGCAAAAGAATTGGCGTTGAAATTTTACGTGCGGAATGTAATTTTTTTACTTTCCGGTGTCATAGAAACTCGAAATTTGGCAGGAGCATTGATTATGTCATAAATAGGAAAAGTTAAGGGGTCGCAACTCTATTATTCAATTCTAAGCGCAAAAGAATTGGCATTGAAATTTTACGTGCGGAATGTAATTTTTTCACTTTCCGGTGTCATAGAAACAGGAAATTTGGCAGGAGCATTGATTATGTCATAAATAAGAAACGCTAATGGGTCCCAACTCTATTATTCAATTCTATGCGCAAAAAAATTAGCGTCCAAATTTTACGTACATAATCTAAATCTCTCACTTCCCAATGTAATAGAAATATGAAATTTGGCTCGAGCATTGATTATGTAATAAATAGGAAAAGTTAATGTGTCCCAACTCGATTATTCAATTCTATGCGCAAAAGAATTAGCGTCCAAAATTTTATGCACGGAATCTAATTTTCTCACTTTCCGGTGTCATAGAAACGTGAAATTTGGCACAAGCATTGATTATGTCATAAATAGGAAAAGTTAATGGGTCTCAACTTGATTATTCAATTCTATGCACAAAAGAATTAGTGTCCAAAATTTATGTACGTCATCTAATTCTCTTACTTCTTGATGTCATTTTATATTAAGTAAACGTCACATGGTTACCTCCACGTGGTGTTTCCTGGGTAACGCAGAGAATTATGCAAAATGGTGAATATATGTTTTTCCGGTATCTCTAAAGTAAGCACGACTTCATAAGATTTTCCGTGTGAACACCAGATAAACACCAGTACCAAATTAACTCGGGCGAAGCCGGGTATATCAGATAGTGTATCCAGAAAGGGGGTGGGAGGGAATTTTTGCTCTAATGCAGACAAGCAAACTAAATGTAAATATGTGTGCACACACATACATATGCGCACAAGCTGACGTATGGATGTGTGTACACACACATGCAAAAGTGCATCTCTGATATCACACAGCATAGGTCTGAACATGGGAAAGATGGAAGTGATAAAAACAGCTTACTGTCACGCTCGGGACTGAAGAGATATGGAGGCCAAAAATGCTGATGGTACCTGTAAAAAAAAAAAAATAGGCTGACAAAAAGTAGAGGAAAAGAGACAACAAATCATAAATACAATGGCTGGATACAGGGGCGTAACTAAAGGTTCAGGGGCCCGTACCTAAACTGTGCTGCATACAGCTGTAAAATCAATTTATATACATGATCTAGACCCTTGGCAATAAGCTTTCCAAACATGACATATTTCCTGGAGAACATGAAAAATTGTTTGTAGCACCTTAGGCTAATCTCACACGGGCCACGAATCACAGCCCAAAATCACGCACGCGAATATGCAAATTTGGCGTGGATGCGAGGCATTTTTGTATCAAAAAACGTCTTGCATCACTCCAGAGAAGTGGCAATCCTGCTATTATTTTCAATGCAGCGATCTCACACCACACAGCATGCACCTAGCACGTGGTACCATGCTGCTGGCGGCCCCATTGAAATCAAAGATAGGGCTGCAGAGACCTCATATCTCCTGTACATAATTAGTTATGTATAGCTGGTATACATTATAGATATCCTGTATATTTTCCAGCAAAATAACGCTTGGCCACACACACAAGGGGGTCATTGGAATGCCTCATAGAATCAAAGAATGGTAGAGTTGGAAGGGACCTCCAGGGTCATCTGGTCCAACACCCTGCTCAGTGCAGGATCACTAAATCATCCCAGACAGATGTCTGCCCAGCCTCTGTTTGAACACTTCCATTGAAGGAGAACTCCCCACCTCCTGTGGTAACCTGTTTCACTCATTGATCCCCCTCACTGTCTAATATGTAATCTGTGTCTCCTCCCTTTCAGTTTCATCCCATTGCTTCTAGTCTTTCCTTGTACAGATGAGAATAGGGCTGATCCCTCTGCACTGTGACAGCCCTTCAGGTATTTGTAGACAGCTATTAAGTCTCCTCTCAGCCTTCTCTTCTGCTAAACATTCCCAGATCCTTTACCCGTTCCTCATAGGACATGATTTGCAGACCGCTCACCCTCTTGGTAACTCTTCTTTGAACTTGCTCTAGATCAGTGATGGCGAACATTTTAAAGACCAAGTGCCCAAACTGCAACCCAAAACCCACATATTTATGGCAAAGTGCCATCATGTCAGGGGGCGGGGCTTATCACGACGTATGATTTTACCCCCGTCGTTCTAAAAATAGACAGCATGCGGATTTCGACTGCTTTTTGGATGCGGAAACACTGCAGAATGTCCTCAGCGGAAATGTCTGGAAAATTCTGCAGCATTTCCGCATCCAAAAAGCAGTCAAAATCTGCATGTTGTCTATTTTGAAGCGTCCCTGCCCATTTCTGCCACCAGTAAACATGCCCCAGCGGTAACAGTGACCTTCCCCACAGAGGTCACCAGTACGATAGCGAACATCTCACAGCGGCCGCCAGTACGACAGTGAACATCCCACAGCGGCCACCAGTACAATAGGGACCCCCCCCCCCCTACAGCGGCCCCCAGTACGATAGGGACCCCCCCCCCCCTACGGCAGCCCCCAGTGTAGTAGCGACACCCCACAGCGGCCCCCAGTGTAGTAGCGACACCCACAGCGACCCCCAGTGTAGCAGCGACACCCCACAGCGACCCCCAGTGTAGTAGCGACACCCCACAGCGACCCCCAGTGTAGTAGCGACACCCCACAGCGACCCCCAGTAATAGCAACAGCCCACAGCGACCCCCAGAATAATAGCAACACCCCACAGCGGTCCCCAAAGTAATAGCGACACCCTACAGCGGCCCCCAGTATAGTAGTGACACCCCACAGCGGCCCCCCAGTTTAATAGTAACACCCTTCAGTGGCCCCCTGTATTATAGTGACATCCCCAACCCCCTTCCTTCCCCGAGACCCATATACTTACCCCCTCCTCCTCGTGGAAGATCTGCTCCGCCTCTGCTGCTGACACTGAGCATATTAACTTTTGCTTCCCCACTTCTGCCCTAATCAGCAATTCCAGCAACTTGATTGGTTGTTAGGGTTGACTGATTTGCGGAATAACTAATCAGGTTGCTTGAATTGTTGATTACGGCAGAAGTGGGGAAGAAAAGGTTAATATGCATCCCTGGCACACGCTGTGACTTCAGTGTGCAGCCGGACGCCTCCTCCCCCTGCTCTCATGGAACCAAGTAGTAGGAGACGTCAGGGGAGGAGGATTCCGGCTGCACACTGACGTCACAGTGTGCGCTGGGATCAGCGACACTGAGTGAATGCCAGCAGGGAAGCCGCGGCCTCTGCCGGTATTCACAAGTGGTGAGTGACCGATGGCGTCGTGTGCCAGCAGGGAGGGTCCCGCGTGCCATAGGTTCGCCACCACTGCTCTGGATAGTCTATTTCTTTCTGGTGCCCAGAACTGAACACAGTATTCCAGATGAGATCTGACTACGGAAGAGTAAAGCGGAATAATTACCTTACGTGATCTAGACTCTATGCTTCTCTTAATACATTTCAGAATTGTCTTTGCCTTTTTGGCTGCTGCATCACATTGTTGACTCATGTTCAGCCTATGATCTATTAGCATACCCAAGTCTTTTTCACATGTGCTGCTGCTTAGCCCAATTTCTCCCATTCTGTATGTGCTGTTTTTCATTTTTCTTGCCTAGATGTAGGAGAAATGCGAAGTCTCCACAACATTGTCACACTTCCCTGACTGCCCGAGCACCAGATTAATATGGTATATCGACCATCTGGGAGGCCAACTTCGACAGTCAATGAGTTTGGATGATCTAGAGGCTCAGTAACAGCAAATGGAGAGTGAACTGTCGCAGGATACCAGACGGAACCTGTATACCTCTATGCCCAACTGTATCACATCTTGTATTCAAACTAGAGGTGATACAGCAGGGTACTAGAGCCTCTGCGCCCACCCGTATCACAGCTTGTATCCAAACTAGAGGGGGTACAACAGGGTACTAGAACCCCCCTAACCCTTAACCTTAACCCTACCCCTCAACCCTACCCTACCCCTAACCCCAAACTCTAACCCCCAATACCCTACCCTAACACCTAACCCCCAACACCCTATCCTCTAACCCTTACCCAAATCCTAACCCTAACCCCCTAACACCCTAACCCCAAGACTCTAAACCTAACCCTCTAACCCCAACACCCTAACCCTAACCCCAACCCACCCTCACTCTCTAACCTTAAAGGGGTTGTCCCGCGCCGAAACGGGGTTTGTTTTTTTCAAACCCCCCCCCCCCCTTCGTTCGGCGCGAGACAACCCCGATGCAGGGGTTAAAAAAGAACACCGGAAAGCGCTTACCTGAATCCCCGCGCTCCGGTGACTTCTTACTTACCGGTTGAAGATGGCCGCCGGGATCTTCTTCCTCGGTGGACCGCAGGGCTTCTGTGCGGTCCATTGCCGATTCCAGCCTCCTGATTGGCTGGAATCGGTACGTGACGGGGCGGAGCTACACGGAGCCCCATTGAGAAAAGAAGAAGACCCGGACTGCGCAAGCGCGTTTAATTTGGCCATTAGACGCCGAAAATTAGACAGCCTCCATGGAAACGAGGACGCTAGCAACGGAGCAGGTAAGTGAAAAATTTCTTATAACTTCTGTATGGCTCATAATTAATGCACAATGTACATTACAAAGTGCATTAATATGGCCATACAGAAGTGTATAGACCCACTTGCTGCCGCGGGACAACCCCTTTAACCCTAACCCCCTACCCACCCTCACCTCCTAACTCTAAACCTAACCCCAACCCACCCTCACCCCTAACTTCTAACTCTAACCCTAACCATCTAACCCCCTAACCCACCCTCACCTCTAACTAAACCCTTAACCCCTTAACTCTTAACCCTCTAACCCCCGAAGCCTAACCCAAATCCTAACTATCACCCCTCTAACCCTAAACCCCTAACCCACCCTCACCTTCTAACTCCAACTCTAACCCTAACCGTATAACCCCCTCAAACCCCTACCAATACATTAATACATGAATAAGCGATGCACAATTGATAAAACGCCATGCATATCAAGTATAAAATAAATGATACAATTTGCCATTATTTAAAATTGAATTTGATAACAAAACATACGACAGTACAGTAGTATTTTCCTAAATCTGCTATGCTGATTATTTCTATTTAAATATTAACCCACCAACAAACTTCATTTTAGTCAAATGATGTTATTTAGCAAATTACTATAACGCATTAAAAAATTGGGCATAAAAGAAACAAATGGGGCATTTGGAGTTTACGGAAATATATTAAATATGCAAAACCATCCAAGTTAAGTCTACTAACAGAAAATTATATTTTACGTACAACCATTAGCCATCCACCGATGCATAAACTAGGAGGAAAAATATACATGTATATTCATCTATCTATATCTATATCTATAAAGCTGAAAGCCCTCACTGACTGACTGACTGACTCACTGACTGACTCGCCAAAAGTTCTCCAACTTCCCGATGTCGTAGAAACATGAAATTTGGCACGAGCATTGAATATGTCATAAATAGGAAAAGCTTATGGGTCCCAACTCGATTAGTCAATTCTATGCTCAAAAGAATTAGCGTCCAAATTTTACGTACGGAATGTAATTTTCTCACTTTCCGGTGTCATAGAAACGTGAAATTTGGCACGAGCATTGATTAGGTCATAAATAGGAAAAGCTAATGGGTCCCAACTCCATTCAATTCCAGCGCAAAAGAACTAGCATCCAAATTTTACGTACGGAATCTAATTCTCTCACTTCTTGGTGTCATAGAAACATGAAATTTGGCACGGGCATTGATTATGTCATAAATAGGAAAAGTTAATGGGTCCCAACTCGATTACTCAATTCTGTGCGCCAAAGAATTAGCGTCCAAATTTTACGTACGGAATGTAATTTTCTCACATAGAAACCTGAAATTTGGCACGGGCATTGAATATGTCATAAATAGGAAAAGCTAATGGGTCCCAACTCCATTATTCGATTCTATGCGCAAAAGAATTAGCGTCCAAATTTTACGTACGGAATGCAATTTTCTCACATAGAAACTTGAAATTTGGCACGGGCATTGAATATGTCATAAATAGGAAAAGTTAATGGGTCCCAAGTCGATTATTCAATTCTAAGCGCAAAACAATTAGCGTCCAAATTTTACGTACGGAATCTAATTCTCTCACTTCCTGATATATATAAATGAATGTATGTCTATCTGTCTGTCCTTTATGCATTACTACACCATTCATCCAATTGCCATGAGACTTTGGGAAGTTGCTGAGTACACTCCTGGGAAGATTATAGGCATAGTACAACTATCCTACGATAGGTGGCGCGCGTGCGAGCATCGTCGACAGTTATGCCCCCAGACAAAGATCGTTTGATTTCCATCTCAAGCACGAAAGCAAAAGGCATTACGAGCAACGGGATGAGTGTTCAACCACAAAATGATGCATCCGCCGAACGTTTCGCAAGACAATTCCTGCATATTGAGAATGCTGAGGTAACATGAAAGCTGTGCTGTGATTGGTTGCTATTTCTTATACTACTGAGGTTGCATGAAAGCTGTGCTGCGATTCGTTGTTATATATTATACCACTGAGGTAACATGAAAGCTGCTATATATAATACCACAGAGGTAACATGAAAGCTGCGCTGTGATTGGTTGCTATTTTTTATATTGCTGAGGCAGAATAAAAGTTGCGCTGTGATTAGTCGTTATTTCTCTTACTGCTGACGTAACATGAAAGCTGCGCTGTGATTGGTTGTTATATTTTATGCTGCTAAGGTAACATGAAAGCTGCGCTGTGATTGGTTGTTATAATAATAATAATAATCTTTATTTGTATAGCGCCAACTTATTCCGCAGCGCTTGTTATATATTATACCACTGAGGTAACATGAAAGCTGCGCTGTGATTGGTTGTTATCTAGATATATAAAAACGAATGAATGTATGTCTGTCTGTCTTCGCAGCAACGCGCGACGGGTAAGCTAGTTTTATATAACGGAAACGTCGCATGATTACCTCCCCGTGGTGTTTCCTGGGTAACGCAGAGAACTATGCAAAATGGTGAACATATGTTTTTCCCGGTATCTCTAAAGTAACCACGACTTCATAAGATTTTCCGTGTGAACACCAGATAAACACCAGTACCAAATTTACTCGGGCAAAGCCGGGTACATCAGCTAATATATATATATATATAAAATTGAATGTATGTCTGTGTGCGTGTCTGTTTGTCCTTTATGCGCTACTACACCATTCATCCGATCGCCATGAAACTTTGGGAAGTTGTTGAGTACACTCCTGAGAAGATTATAGGCATAGTACAGTTATGCTAAGATAAATGGCGCGCGCGCGTGCGTCGTCGACGGTTACGACCCCCCCACGTAGATAGTTCGATTTCCATCATTGCCACTAATTCTCTCACTTCCCGATATTTTAGAAACATGAAATTTGGCACAAGCATTGATTATGTCATAAATAGGAAAAGTTAATGGGTCCCAACTCGATTATTCAATTCTAAGCGCCAAAGAATTAGCGGCCAAATTTTACGTACGGAATCTAATTCTCTCACTTCTTGGTGTCATAGAAACATGAAATTTGGAACGGGCATTAATTACGTCATAAATAGGAAAAGTTAATGGGTACCAACTCGATTAGTCAATTCTAAGTGCAAAAGAATTAGCGTCCAAATTTTACGTATGGAATCTAATTCTCTCACTTCCTGATGTCATTTTATATAAAGGAAACGTCGCATGGCTATCTCCCTGTGGTGTTTCCTGGGTAACGCAGAGAACTATGCAAAATGGTGAACATATGTTTTTCCGGTATCTTTTAAGTAACCACGACTTCATAAGATTTTCTGTGTGAACACCAGATAAACACCCGTACCAAATTAACTCGGGCGAAGCCGGGTATATCAGCTAGTGTATCCATATGTGAACACTTACTTGAAAGGGGGGTGGGAGGGAATTTTTGCTCTAATGCAGACAAGCAAACTAAATGTAAATATGTGTGCACACACATACATATGCGCACAAGCTGACGTGTGTGTACACACATGCAAAAGTGCATCTCTGATATCACACAGCATAGGTCTGGACATGGGAAAGATGGAAGTGATAAAAACAGCTTACCGTCACGCTCGGGACTGAAGAGATATGGAGGCCAAAAGTGCTGATGGTAACTGTTAAAAAAAAAATTAGGCTGAGAAAAAGTAGAGAAAAGTAGACAACAAATCATAAATACAATGGCTGGATACAGGGGCGTAACTAAAGGTTCAGGGGTCCGTACCTAAACTGTGCTGCATACAGCTGTAAAATCAATTTATATACATGATCTAGACCCTTGGCAATAAGCTTTCCAAACATGACGTATTTCCTGGAGAACATGAAAAATTGTTTGTAGCACCTTAGGCTAATCTCACACGGGCCATGAATCACAGCCCAATATCACGCACGCAAATATGCAAATTTGGCGCGGATGTGAGGCATTTTTGTATCAAAAAACGTCTTGCATCACTCCAGAGAAGTGGCAATCCTGCTATTATTTTCAATGCAGCGATCTCACACCACACAGCATGCACCTAGCACGTGGTACCATGCTGCTGGTGGCCCCATTGAAATCAAAGATAGGGCTGCAGAGACCTCATATCTCCTGTACATAATTAATTATGTATAGCTGGTATACATTATAGATATCCTGTATATTTTCCAGCAAAATAATGCTTGGCCACACACACAAGGGGGTCATTGGAATGCCTCATAGAATCAAAGAATGGTAGAGTTGGAAGGGACCTCCAGGGTCATCTGGTCCAACACCCTGCTCAGTGCAGGATCACTAAATCATCCCAGACAGATGTCTGCCCAGCCTCTGTTTGAACACTTCCATTGAAGGAGAACTCCCCACCTCCTGTGGTAACCTGTTTCACTCATTGATCCCCCTCACTGTCTAATATGTAATCTGTGTCTCCTCCCTTTCAGTTTCATCCCATTGCTTCTAGTCTTTCCTTGTACAGATGAGAATAGGGCTGATCCCCCTGTACTGTGACAGCCCTTCAGGAATTTGTAGACCGCTATTAAGTCTCCTCTCAGCCTTCTCTTCTGCTAAACATTCCCAGATCCTTTACCCGTTCCTCATAGGACATGATTTGCATACCACTCACCCTCTTGGTAACTCTTCTTTGAACTTGCTCTAGATCAGTGATGGCGAACATTTTAAAGACCAAGTGCCCAAACTGTAACCCAAAACCCACATATTTATGGCAAAGTGCCATCATGTCAGGGGGCGGGGCTTATCACGACATATGATTTTACCCCCGTCGTTCTAAAAATAGACAGCGTGCGGATTTTGACTGCTTTTTGGATGCGGAAACACTGCAGAATGTCCTCAGCGGAAATGTCTGTGGAAAATTCTGCAGCATTTCCGCATCCAAAAAGCAGTCAAAATCTGCATGCTGTCTATTTTGAGGCGTCCCTGCCCATTTCTGCCACAAGTAAACATACCCCAGCGGTAATAGTGACCCCCCCCCCCCCAGCGATAACAGTGACCTTCCCCACAGAGGTCACCAGTACGATAGCGACATCCCACAAAAGGCCCCCAGTACGGCAGTGAATATCCCACAGCGGCCCCCAGTACGATAGAAACCCCCCCTACAGCGGCCCCCAGTACGATAGAAACCCCCCCTACAGCGGCCCCCAGTACGATAGGGACCCCCCCTACAGCGGCCCCCAGTACGATAGGGACCCCCCCTACAGCGGCCCCCAGTGTAGCAGCGACACGCCACAGCGGCCCCCAGTGTAGCAGCGACACGCCACAGCGGCCCCCAGTGTAGCAGCGACACGCCACAGCGGCCCCCAGTGTAGCAGCGACACGCCACAGCGGCCCCCAGTGTAGCAGCGACACGCCACAGCGGCCCCCAGTGTAGCAGCGACACGCCACAGCGGCCCCCAGTGTAGCAGCGACACGCCACAGCGGCCCCCAGTGTAGCAGCGACACGCCACAGCGGCCCCCAGTGTAGCAGCGACACGACACAGCGGCCCCCAGTGTAGCAGCGACACGACACAGCGGCCCCCAGTGTAGCAGCGACACGACACAGCGGCCCCCAGTGTAGCAGCGACACGACACAGCGGCCCCCAGTGTAGCAGCGACACGACACAGCGGCCCCCAGTGTAGCAGCGACACGCCACAGCGGCCCCCAGTGTAGCAGCGACACGCCACAGCGGCCCCCAGTGTAGCAGCGACACGCCACAGCGGCCCCCAGTGTAGCAGCGACACGCCACAGCGGCCCCCAGTGTAGCAGCGACACGCCACAGCGGCCCCCAGTGTAGCAGCGACACGCCACAGCGGCCCCCAGTGTAGCAGCGACACGCCACAGCGGCCCCCAGTGTAGCAGCGACACGCCACAGCGGCCCCCAGTGTAGCAGCGACACGCCACAGCGGCCCCCAGTGTAGCAGCAACACGCCACAGCGGCCCCCAGTGTAGCAGCGACACGCCACAGCGGCCCCCAGTGTAGCAGCGACACGCCACAGCGGCCCCCAGTGTAGCAGCGACACGCCACAGCGGCCCCCAGTGTAGCAGCGACACGCCACAGCGGCCCCCAGTGTAGCAGCGACACGCCACAGCGGCCCCCAGTGTAGTAGCGACACGCCACAGCGGCCCCCAGTGTAGCAGCGACACGCCACAGCGGCCCCCAGTGTAGCAGCGACACGCCACAGCAGCCCCCAGTAATAATAGCGACACCCCTCAGCGGTCCCCAAAGTAATAGCGACACCCCAGAGCGGCCCCCAGTATAATAGTGACACCCCACAGTGGCCCCCAGTGTAATACTAACACCCCTCAGTGGCCCCTTGTATTATAGTGACATCCCCAACCCCCTTCCCCGAGACCCATATACTTACCCCCTCCTCCTCATGGAAACTCTCCTCCTCCTCTGCCCAGCGTTGCTGCAGACACTGAGCATATTAACTTTTGCTTCCCCACTTCTGCCCTAAGCAGCAATTCCAGCAACCTGATTGGTTGTTTGGGTTGACTGATTTACCGAACAACTAATCAGGTTGCTGGAATTGTTGATTAGGGCATAAGTGGGGAAGAAAGAGTTAATATGCATCCCCGCCACACACTGTGACGTCAGTGTGCTGCCGGACGCCTCCTCCCCCTGCTCTCGCGGAACCAAGTAATAGGAGACGTAATTGGCTGAGCGCTCAGGCAATCAGCATGGCCCTTTCAGGAGACGGGGATTTTAAAATCTCCGCCGGCTGAAAGTGCTGGATGGCAGTGTCGGGGAGCCAGCCAGAGGACGCGTGTGAGCGGCGGAGAGGTGAGTCCTTTTTTTTAAACTTTTTTAACCACCTATTGATGATTTTCATGGAAGGGCTTATATTTCAAGCCCTTCCCCAAAAACCATACTGCAGGGTTTGCCAAAAACCACTGCTTTCAATGGGACCGGCAGCAGCGCCGACCCCATTGAAAGCAATAGGATAGCATGCTGCACTTCTGTCACAGCTGTGACAGAAGATTCCTTTATCCCCGCAGGGATGAAGGAAACTCCTGCCACAGCTGTGGCAGAAGTCCACGGTATTCTCCATATCTTTTCAATGGGGCTACCGCCGCTGGCCCCATTGAAAAGACTGGCGATATCCCGGTCTCATTCCGGCATCTTTCTTGCGCTGCGAGGCGAGTGTTTTCACTTGCTCTCACAGCGCAAGATAGAAAATATCGCCAGTGGGTAGGAGCCCTTACAATCACACAGAGAAAGTTTCATCTGATTCCAACAACTCCTTTTTTTACAATGAGTATTTATACAGAGGGGTTCTCTTTTTGTCACCCCACTGCTGTCTCATTGTTTTTGTTTCTGCAGTAAATAACTCCAATTTTGACAGCCTCTCTGGGTATTGTAGTCCGCCCATTCCAATTATTAATTTAGTTGCCCACCTCTGTACCTGCTCAAGCTCTGATGCATCCTTCTTTAGTACCGGTGCCCATAAATCATTCTGGAGTAAACGCTCCCCAATGTCCCCTGTATGGTCTGAGTGTGTGGAGGACTCCGCTATGGATTGTGTGGGTGTGATTTACCGTACAGACTGACCATACTACTTGAACATAAAAAGCTTGGGAAAATGGGTGTAAATGTTTTAAGAACTATCAAGCCAAGGAATCGTTTTGAAGTGTTCGTCGCCCACGGCTTGGTCTTCCACGTCTTAGGGACATGGCAACATAATAATAATAATCTTTATTTGTACAGCGGTAACTTATTCCGCAGCGCGTAGTGCATATTACATGTCGGTATATAACAGCACTTAGTATAGTATATGTTACTGTGGGGCCCCCAGTATATTTGGTGTATTCTGAAGTAAGATCCTGTATCTCTGCTATACTCTACAGATTGCATCTACTACAGAGAGAGACTACAGTCACTGAGCTGTAGATCACTATATACCTGCATGTAGCAGAGCTGAGTGTGCATAGCTATCTGTACCAGAGATTAACGTGTGTGCCTGCGGGCAGCAGGACTGAACGTGTGTGCCTGCGGGCAGCGGCGGTGATCGTATGCACCTGTATGCAGTGGCACTGATCGCATGCACCAGCGTGTTGCGGCGCCGAGAGGTGGGCAGCAGCGTGCTGCGGCGCCGAGAGGTGGGCAGCAGTGTGCTGCGGCGCCGAGAGGTGGGCGGAAGCGTGCTGCGGCGCCGAGAGGTGGGCGGAAGCGTGTTGCGGCGCCGAGAGGTGGGCAGCCGCGTGTTGCGGCGCCGACAGTGGGCAGCCGCGTGTTGCGGCGCCGACAGTGGGCAGCCGCGTGTTGCGGCGCCGACAGTGGGCAGCCGCGTGTTGCGGCGCCGACAGTGGGCAGCCGCGTGTTGCGGCGCCGACAGTGGGCAGCCGCGTGTTGCGGCGCCGACAGTGGGCAGCCGCGTGTAGTGGCACTGAGCGTAGGCAGCGGCGTGGGAAACAGTAAAGTCCGCGCGCTTGTGGAAGGTTGTACACACACTGTAATAATAAGATTTGGGTTCTCACAAAACCTATCAACCATAGATGCAAAAACTTCAGATGAGACACCCAATGAGTATTCCGGAAGTTTCTCCTCACCTCCCAGACACAAATCCCAATCATCATCTTCCGTCTAGTCACCAAAATGACTAATCCAATATTTTTGTAGCTTAGTGAATTGCATATGGCTGCCACCACAACTTGCCATCCAGCTTTCCTAGTCTTCTGCTCAACACACCGGCCTTTCTTGCCCAACATCATTACATATCTACACCATTTTGTTTTCAGGAGCCTAGGAAAGTGGGGTGACGACTACCGAGCTGGGCTCTGTTCATGTCAGTGTTAGGGGGTTCCAATTTTTGTTGTGCCCAGGGAACAAAAAAAAAAAAAAGAAAAGCATGCTGGATAATGGCCATCAGGTTACACGCAAATCCCCAGCGATAAGAGCCCCTCCATTACCCACAATGCCCCCAACGGTGACAGGAGTCTCCCATTACAGACAATGCCCTCGCGGTGATAGGAGCCCCCTCCATTACCCAAAATGTCCCCTGTGGTGATAGGAGCCACCCATCATTACCCACAATGCCCCTGTGGTGATAGGAGCCACCCATCATTACCCACAATGCCCCTGGCGGTGACAAGAACCACCCCCCTACTGTCCGCAATGCCCCAGCGGACACAGGAGCTAAGCCCCCATTGCCCGCAATGGCCCGATGGTGATAGGAGCCACCGCCTTTTACCCACAATTCACCGGTGGAGGCTAAAAACCCCGTTGTTCACAATGGCTCTAGCAGCGGCAGGTGCCCCCCATTACCTACAACCCCCGTTACCTACAATGCCCTGGTTAAAGTAGCTGTAATAGACACTAATATTCAGTAGAGATATAATGGCCTCACCTGCTGGATGTGCAGCTCTACTTGCAGGAACCGAAGCCCGGAAGACATGGACACGGAGGTTAGAGCTGCTATGTCCTCCCCAGCGCTGCCCATCACTAGCCCCGCCCCTCACTCACTGATTGGATGGCTGCGTCTAGTGTGTTGTGGCTGCTGGTTGGGGCTCTTTTTAGCAACTACACTTCTGAGCTGACTAGAATGCAGTGGCTTCTGGGAGATCCTACCACCAGCCATTACATTCTAGTCAGCAAATCAGTGAAGGGGCTAGAGTGCAGTCTAAACAGAGGAGCAGCCAGGAGCCACTCCAATCTAGTCGCAGCCGGCAGGAAATGTGTTTTCACTTCCACAGTGACTGGAAGTGGAGCTAGTGAGCTCCATATTTGCTCAATGGGTGGGGGCTTGTCTGAATATAGACAATGCAGCCATAATACTAATACATGTGGTGATAGTGAGGAGACAGACCAGCAGGGCGATTGTGTTTGAAGAGTGCTGGCAAAAAGACAAACCTGCAAATAAAAGGAATGGAGCCGATGCTGACAAAATAGTAGAACACATTTAAAATGCACTGAAAGCTGTGCTGGTGCTTAAATATAAGATGCCCAAAGCGTATTCTGACTGCGGGGCTCTGCGGAATCTGAGGGTCATTCACATCGGCGCCTGCGGTTTACTTCCGTAAAATATGCAGCGTTTTCACGGACACAGACTGGGTATATTTGGCTGACAATTTTTTTTTGGATATTTTTTGTGTTTTTACACAAGAAAGAAGGCCTGCCTTCGGGAATATTCACGTATCGTGCATGTGACCCCTCGGACTTTAATAGGAAACCTTGGATAGTAATATGTGCCAAAATAGGACATGCTGCAATTTGTGTTCACACAATACACATAAATAGGGTTTATGCTATTTATATTAATCACATGGCCACGTGATACGCGGTGAATTGAGTCAATGAAACTCCAGGGACTTCCATTGATCTATGTACATGTATGTGTAGATCCTACATGCAGATATGCATGACAAATAGATCGCAGCATGCTCTACTTTTCTGCATCCCACGCGGCGTGACCCTGTACATTTGTATAGGCAATGTATGCAGCACTGTCCATACGCAATACATTGTGGCAGCGTTTCATATGCATCCCCCACTATGAAAAAAAGGGTCACACTGCGCTGTGATACGCAGCATATGCAGTACACTCGCAGCAGCTGCCGGCAGACCCGCTATTTACAACCCCCCAGCGTTTTACCAACATGACCGTGGACATGTGGGCTAATACATGGTGCAAATACGTGTGAATGACCCATAAATGAACAACACATAAAAAAAATATAGGACCCTATGTGTGTGTGTGTGTGTGTATGTATATATATATATATATATATATATATATATATATATATATATATATATATATATACACACTATTTATGTTTTTGTACAATTTTGCCTCCACGGAAGTGAGTTACATAGAGCTGCATGATGGCGTTAATGTGGAGGTTTTCGTATCTGCGCCATCATACGTTTGTAAAGAGGTGGTTTTGTTCGCCCTCCATAATAACATAAAATCTCTCCTGTTTGGTTGGAGATAAAATATGCATGCTGTGCATAAAGATTGAGTCATAATTGCTAATTTTTTTGTGGGAGCAAAGCCAAACCTGGGAGTGACCACCAGCATTAAACAAATGACAGACCAGACCGGATGCGGAAATGCCCAAAAAAGTGGAATAATGCAGATAAAAATGTGCTGATGCCATATATGAGTACATCAGGAACTGGCGCCAAAATAATGGAAGGAATAATTCACCCACGATGTCTGAGTGCAATAATGTACATATTCTGGGGGTTCAAGTTTTGGAGAAAGTAAATTAGGCGAACAATATGAAAAAAAGCAAAGCAAAGCCTCGAAATAAAAAAATATTGTGCAATTATTCCGGCTCCGTACAAGTTCTGAGTGATGTAGAGCTGCATTATGGCGGTGATGTGGAGGTTTCCGTAGCTCCGTGCCACCATGCTTTTGGAAAGTGTCTTGTACGCACTCCGTGCTAACCTTATAGAACAGTTACTGTATGCTTACAGATGACATCCGTGTGTGGTACATGAAGATTGCCTCACATTTGCTTCCTATTTTTTTGGCCTCGGGGACATGGAAATCACACAAATTAATGCATATAAAAGGACGTGATGCAGAGAAAACACTGAAAAGCTTCAGAAATGCCCATAAAGATGTGCTGGTGCTGTACAGGAGACATCAAGAGCCGTGCTAAAACAAGACAGGAAGCAAAGCATGTTCACTAGAGATGAGCGAGCACACGCGTCCAAGCTTAACCCTTTCCAATCCATTTATTTTTTCTCACCCATTCTCCCCAGCTCCAAATAAATTGGAGCTGGGAGAATGGGTGAGAAAAAATACATTTTCCCTGCACCCTCCTGATCTGACAGAGTTCAGGAGGGTGCAGGGAGGGACCTGCTTACCTGACCGGCGTCTTGTGCATTCTCCTTCTGCCTCCCGACTCGGCGATCATGTGACCGCTGGGGTCAGGTGACACCTGGCGGTCACATGATCGCCGGGTCGGGAGACAGAAGGAGAATGCACAAGACGCCGGTCAGGTAAGCAGGTCCTTGCACGGTGCAGGCTCCCAGCTCGGCGTTCATGTGACCGCCGGGGGTCAGGTAACACCGGCGGTCACATAATCGCCGGCCGGAATCTATGCATTGCATAGCGCTAATTGAGCGCTATGTAATGTGTAAAGCAGTGGGCAGAAAGGGTTAAAAACCCTTTCTGCCTTCTCCTCGGGGGTCCTCGATGACGACCAGTAAAGGAGTGCATCTGCACCCGATGTGCCTGACGATCGGGTGCAGATCCACTACTGCACTGCAGTGTCGGGCCTCCCCCGACATCGGAGCTGTGGAGGAAAATGATGATGTCGGGGCAGGCCCGACATTGGACTGGAAAGGGTTAAAGGGGTTGTCCCGCGGCAGCAAGTGGGTCTATACACTTCTGTATGGCCATAATAATGCACTTTGTAATGTACATTGTGCATTAATTATGAGCCATACAGAAGTTATAAAAAGTTTTATACTTACCTGCTCCGTTGCTGGCGTCCTCGTTCCCATGGAGCCGACTAATTTTCGCCCTCCGATGGCCAAATTAGCCGCGCTTGCGCAGTCCGGGTCTTCTGCAGTCTTCTATGGGGCCGCTCGTGTAGAATGCCGGCTCCGTGTAGCTCCGCCCCGTCACGTGCCGATTCCAGCCAATCAGGAGGCTGGAATCAGCAATGGACCGCACAGAAGCCCTGCGGTCCACGGAGACAGAGGATCCCGGCGGCCATCTTCAGCAGGTAAGTATGAAGACGCCGGACCGCCGGGATTCAGGTAAGCGCTGTGCGGGTTGTTTTTTTAACCCCTGCATCGGGGTTGTCTCGCGCCGAACGGGGGGTGGGGTGGGGGGGGTGGGTTAAAAAAAAAACAAAAACCCGTTTCGGCGCGGGACAACCCCTTTAATGCTCATTCGAGCATTAGGGTACTCGAGATGCTCGTTACTCGAGTCGAACACCACGCGGTACTTGAGTCAATTCCATTTCCTTTCTCGCATGTTTAGCGCCATTTTCTAGCCAATAGACATGCGGGGAAGGCATTACCACTTCCCCCTGTGATGTGCCAGCCCTATCCCACCCCCCAGCAGTGAGTGGCTGGTGAGATCAAGTGACCGCTGAGTACTTAAACTGGTCCCGCCCGCGGCTTGCCTCAGACACATGCTGGCAGAGGTTAGGGAAAGTGCTGCTGCTGATATAGGGAAAGTGATAGCGTAGGTCCTGTCTTCAAGAACCCCAACGGTCCTTCTTAGGGCTACATCTGACCGTGTGCATTACTCTTGTGGCTGGCTGGGAGCAGTAGTGCACCGTTTTTTGTTTTTTTCTTCATCTCGGGCTGTGCAGGACATTTCACTATAGCGTTCTTGCTCTGCAGTGTATAATACAGAGTATAGGAAAAGTGTTAGAGTAGGATCCTGTTTTCAAAAACCCCAAAGCTCCTTCGTTGGGCTACATCTGACCGTGTGCATTATACTTGTGGCTGGCTGGGATTTGGAGTGCATCTATTTTTGTATTACGCATCTAGGCCTGTTCGCAGCCTTTCAGTAATAGTTTTTTCAGGCTGCAGTGCTGTACAAGCCCGCTCTCACCGTGAAATTGCACTCAAATAATTCCTAGCCTGCTGCGAACGACTTCATTTATACCGTTCTCTGTCTGCAGTGAATTAGTCACAGAGTGTTGGGGCACAGCCACTTCTATGGGGAAAGTTATATACACTATACAGTCCATATCCTCCGTGCAAAAACCCCAAAGCTCCTTCGTTGGGCTATATCGACCGTGTTCATTATACTTGTGGCCTGCTGGGAGTTGTAGTGCATCCATTTTTGAACTACGCATCTAGGGCCTAGGCCTGTTCGCAGCCTGTCAGTAATAGCGTTCTCAGGCTGCTGTGCCGTACAACCAGCTCTCACCGTGAAACTGCACTCAAATATTTCCTAGCCTGCTGCGAACGACTTCATTTATACCGTTCTCTGTCTGCAGTGAATTAGTCACAGAGTGTTGGGGCACAGCCACTTCTATGGGGAAAGTTATATACACTATACAGTCCATATCCTCCGTGCAAAAACCCCAAAGCTCCTTCGTTGGGCTATATCGACCGTGTTCATTATACTTGTGGCCTGCTGGGAGTTGTAGTGCATCCATTTTTGAACTACGCATCTAGGGCCTAGGCCTGTTCGCAGCCTGTCAGTAATAGCGTTCTCAGGCTGCTGTGCCGTACAACCAGCTCTCACCGTGAAACTGCACTCAAATATTTCCTAGCCTGCTGCGAACGACTTCATTTATACCGTTTTCTGTCTGCAGTGAATTAGACACAGAGCGTAGGGGCACAGCCACTTCTATAGGGAAAGTTATATGCACTATACAGTTTGTATCTTCCGTGCAAAAACCCCAAAGCTCCTTTGTTGGGCTATATCTGACCGTGTGCATTTTAGTTGTGGCCTGCTGGGAGTTGTAGTGCATCCATTTTTGTATTACGCATCTAGGGCCTAGGCCTGTTCGCAGCCTGTCCGTAATAGCGTTCTCAGGCTGCTGTGCCGTACAACCAGATTTCACCGTGAAACTGCACTCAAATATTTCCTAGCCTACTGCGAACGACTTCGTTTATACCGTTCTGTGTCTGCAGTGCATTAGACAGAGGTCTCACAGCTAAACAGTATTGTAATATTATGGGGCCACTGCAAAGTATTTTAGCTCTGCCGCTGTGCAGAGCGTCTCACAATACCCTTTCCTTGGTGCGGTTGAGATAGCTGCAGTTACCAGCAATATCCACTGGCTTTAGAGTCTTCTCCCACTCCACACAGCCTCTATTATCTACAAGTCTCTGCGAGCAGTAAATTACCCCTAGGTATCAGCGCAAGACAGCGGGTTCATTTTTTCAAGTCACAGCATAGAGCCTCCGCTATCTACAAGTCTCTGTGTGCGGGGAATTATGCACAGTTGTCAGCGCTGTACAGTGGGGTAATTTATTTGGGCCCTGCTCTATTCTTAATCCACCATGATGAGGAGTAGGGGTAAGGGTCGAGGACGTGAACGCGAACGCGAACGTCCAAGTGAGGATGTGGGTACAGGCTGAGTTCCTGGTCCGGGTGAATCACAGCCGGCTGCTGCGGGATAAGGAGAGAGGCAAGTTTCTGGGGTCCCCAGCTATATATCAAAATTTATGGGTCCGCGTGGTAGACCTTTATTACAAACAGAGCAGTGTGAGCAGGTCCTGTCGTGGATGGCAGAAAATGCGTCCAGCGATGTATCGACCATCCAGTCTTCCACGCAGTCCACTACTCTCGGCCTAGGGACTGCAACTCTGAATCCTTTCGCTGCTGCTCCTTCTTCCTCCCAGCCTCCTCACTCCATGAAAATGACATATTCTGAGCAGGCAGACTCCCAGGAACTGCTCTAGGGTCCCTGCCATGTGTGGGAAAAAATGGTTCCTCTCTCACCTGAGGAGTTTGTCGTGACCGATGCCCAACCTTTGGAAAGTTCCCGGAGTCCGGGTGATAAGGCTGGGGACTTCCGGCAACTGTCTCAACAGCTTTTTGTGGTGAGGAGGAGGAGGATGATGATGATGAGACACAGTTGTCTGTCAGTGAGGTAGTAGTAAGGGCAGTAAGTCCGAGGGAGGAGCGCACAGAGGATTTGGAGGAAGAGCAGTTGGACGATGAGGTGACTGAGCCCACCTGGTTTGCTAAGCCTACTGAGGACAGGGCTTCAGAGGGGAAGGCAAGTGCAGCAGCAGGACAGGTTGGAAGAGGCAGTAGAGTGGCCAGGGGGAGAGGCAGGGCCAGTGCAAAGAATCCCCCAACTGTTTCCCAAAGCACCAACTCGCAGCAAGCCTCCGTGCAGAGGGCTAGGTGTTTAAAGGTGTGAATGTTTTTCAGTGAGAGCTCGGATGACTGACGAACAGTGGTGTGCAACCTGTGTCGCACCAAGATCAGCCGGGGAGCCACCACTACCAGCCTCACCACCACCAGCATGCGCAGGCAAATGATGGCCAAGCACCCCACAAGGTGGGACGAAGGCCGTTCACCACCTCCGGGTCAGACCACTGCCTCTTCCCCTGTGCCCCAACCTGCCACACAAATCCAATCCCCCTCTCAGCACACAGGCATGAGTGCCTCCTGGCCTGCACCCACACCCTCACCTACACGGTCTTCCACCCCATCCAGCAATGTCTCTCAGCGCAGCATTCAGCACAGCGTTCAGCTTTCGCTAACACAAGCGTTGGAGCGAAAGCGCAAATACACTGCCAAGCACCTGTATGCACAAGCTTTAAACGTGCATATTGCCAAATTAATCAGCCTGGGGATGCTGCCGTACAGGCTTGTGGAAATGGAGGCTTTCAAAAACATGATAGCTGCGGCGGTCCCGCGCTACTCGGTCCCCAGTCGCCACTATTTTTCCCGGTGTGCCGTCCCAGCCCTACACCTGCACGTCTCCCACAATTTTAATCGTGCCCTTATCAACGCGGTTACTGGGAAGGTCCACTTAACCACGGACACGTGGACAAGTACTGGCGGGCAGGGCCACTATATCTCCCTGACGGCACATTGGGTGAATTTGGTGGAGGCTGGGACCGAGTCAGAGCCTGGGACCACTCACGTCCTACCCACACCCAGAGTAGTGGCTCCTACCTCGGTGCTGGTATCTGCGGCATTTTATGCCACCTCCTCCAAACCCTTCCCCTCCTCCTCCTCCGCCACCTCTACCTCTCAATTAAGAAGTGTGAGCACGTCGCCAGCAGTCGGTCTCGCGCTGCGCAGCTGCACAGCGGTGGGCAAGCGTCGGCAGGCCGTGCTGAAACTAATCAGCTTAGGTGACAAGAGGCACACAGCCCCCGAACTGTTGCAGGGTCTGACAGACCAGACCGACCTCTGACTTTCGCCACTGAGCCTCCAACCGGGCATGGTCATGTGTGACAACGGCCGTAACCTGGTGGCGGCTCTGCAGCTCAGCAGCCTCACACACGTGCCATACCTGGCCCACATCTTCAATCTGGTGGTTCAGCGGTTTCTGAAAAACTACTCCCACTTGTCTGACCTGCTCGGCAAGGTGCGCTGTGCCTGCGCACATTTCCGCAAGTCCACCACGGACGCTGCCACCCTGAGGACCCTGCAACATCGGTTTCAGCTGCCAGAGCACCGACTGCTGTGTGACGTGCCCACACGCTGGAATTCTACGCTGCACATGTTGGCTAGGCTGTACGAGCAACGTAGAGCAATAGAGGAATATCAGCTGCAACATGGGCGGCGGAGTGGTAGTCAACCTCCCCAATTCTTTACTGAGGAGTGGGCATGGATGGCAGATATCTGCCAGGTCCTCGGAAACTTTGAGGAGTCAACCCAGATGGTGAGCGGCGATGCGGCAATCATTAGCGTTACCATCCCGCTGCTTTGCCTGCTGAGAAATTTGCTGCAAAGCATAAAGGCCGACGCTTTGCAGTTGGAACAGGAGACGGGGGATGATAGTATGTCGCGTGATAGCAACACCACCTTCATGTCTATATTTCAGTACGTTTTGGAGGAGGAGGAGAGGAGGAGCAGGAGCAGGAGGAGGAGGAGGGGGGAAGAGACAGCTGGGCACACTGCAGAGGGTTCCCATGCTGCTTGCCTGTCATCTGTTCAGCGTGTATGGGCTGTAGAGGAGGAGAAGGAGGATGATCCTGAAAGTCATCTTCCTAGTGAGGACAGCGATGTGTTGCGTACTGGTACCCTGGCACACATGGCTGACTTCATATTAGGCTGCCTTTCTCGTGACCCTCATGTTAGACGCATTCTGGCCAACACGGATTACTGGGTGTACACCATTCTTGACCCACGGTGTAAGGAGAACCTTTCCACTCTCATTCCCGAAGAGGAAAGGGGTACGAGAGTGATGCAATACCACAGGGCCCTGGTGGAAAAAGTGATGCTAAACTTCCCATCTGACAGCGCTAGTGGCAGAAGACGCACTTCCGAGGGCCAACTAACAGGGGAGGCGCGGGGATCAGGCAGCATGTCCAGCGCAGGCAGGGGAACACTCTCCAAGGCCTTTGCCAGCTTTATGGCTCCCCAGCAAGACTGTGTCACCACTCCCCAGTCAAGGCTGAGTCGGAGGGAGCACTGTAAAAAGGTGGTGAGGGAGTACGTAGCCGATCGTTCCACCGTCCTCCGTGATGCCTCTGCTCCATACAACTATTGGGTTTCAAAGCTGGACACGTGGCACAAACTTGCGCTGTACGCCCTGGAGGTGCTGGCCTGCCCTGCCGCTAGCGTCTTGTCAGAGAGTGTATTTGGTGCAGCTGGGGGGAATCATCAAGGATAAGCGTAGCCGCCTGTCAACTGCCAGTGCCGACATACTTACACTCATAAAGATGAACAAAGGCTGGATTTCCCCAGACTTCTCTTCTCCACCGGCAGAAAGCAGCGGAACCTAAAGATTCTTTTCGCTGCAACCGGAGAAAAAAGCATTCTCTATCACCGGAAAAAAAAGGGGGAATTAGCTTTGTCAATCACTCTCTGATATTATTACTCCTCCTACTCCTCCTCCTAAAACAGCATGCCATCACGCTGAACTGCCAATTTTTCTGTGGCCCAAAAGGCTCTGCTTACAATTTTTTTTACAATTTTTCAAAGTTTCAAAAGTATTGTATTGATACATTAACAGTCAGAAAACATTTTATTTTCACAGGGCTGCCTCAAGGCTCTGTTACAAATTAAGCAACAGCGAGCTGTATCTTTAAAAAATGTTTATGGGTTTCACCTGCCCTGGCGGTTGAGCAATTTTTCAGGGGTACACTTGTACTCTTGGTACACAAATGTTTCTGGCCCTCGCCTATACTGTTATCTAACTAATTTTTCCGGCCTTCGCCTACACTCATGGTACACAAATGTTTCAGGGGTTCGCCTATACTCTTGCTACAGAAATGTTACTGGGGTCCGCCTATACCTTTGCTACAAGAATGTTACAGGGGTCTGCCTATACTTCTGCTACAGAAATGTTACTGCAGTCTGCCTATACTCCTGCTGCAGAAATGTTACTGGGATCTGCCTATAGTTCTGGTACAGAAATGTTACAGGATCTGCCTATACTTTTGCGACAGAAATGTTAGAGGGGTCTGCCTATACTTTTACTACAGAAATGTTACAGGGGTCTGCCTATACCTTTGCTACAGGAATGTTACAGAGGTCTGCCTATACTTTTACTACAGAAATGTTACTGGGGTCTGCCTATACTTCTGCTACAGAAATGTTACAGGGGTCTGCCTATACTCCTGCTACAGAAATGTTACTGGGGTCTGCCTATACTCCTGCTACAGAAATGTTACTGGGGTCTGCCTATACTCCTGCTACAGAAATGTTACTGGGGTCTGCCTATACTTTTACTACAGAAATGTTACAGGGGTCTCCCTATACCTTTGCTACAGGAATGTTACTGGGGTCTGCCTATACTTTTACTACAGAAATGTTACTGGGGTCTGCGTATACTTCTGCTACAGAAATGTTACTGGGGTCCGCCTATACCTTTGCTACAAGAATGTTACAGGGGTCTGCCTATACTTCTGCTACCGAAATGTTACTGGGGTCTGCCTATACCTTTGCTACAGAAATGTTACAGGGGTCTGCCTATACTTTTACTACAGAAATGTTACTGGGGTCTGCCTATACTCCTGCTACAGAAATGTTACTGGGGTCTGCCTATACTCCTGTTACAGAAATGTTACTGGGGTCTGCCTATAGTTCTGCTACAGAAATGTTACAGGATCTGCCTATACCTTTGCTACAGAAATGTTACTGGGGTCTGCCTATACCTTTGCTACAGAAATGTTACTGGGGTTTGCCTATACTTTTACTACAGAAATGTTACAGGAGTCTGCCTATACTTTTACTACAGAAATGTTACTGGGGTCTGCCTATACTTCTGCTACAGAACTGTTACAGGGGTCTGCCTATACTTTTACTACAGAAATGTTACTGGGGTCTGCCTATACTTCTGCTAGAGAACTGTTACAGGGGTCTGCCTATACTTTTGCTACAGAAATGTTACTGGGGTCTGCCTATACCTTTGCTACAGAAATGTTACTGGGGTCTGCCTATACTATTACTGCAGAAATGTTACAGCGGTCTGTCTATACCTTTGCTACAGGAATGTTACAGGGGTCTGCCTCTACTTTTACTACAGAAATGTTACTGGGGTCTGCCTATACTTCTGCTACAGAAATGTTACTGGGGTCCGCCTATACTTTTACTACAGAAATGTTACTGGGGTCCGCCTATACTATGGGTGCACAAAGACTTCCCATCGTGGTGTTTTACCTATCTGGCATAAATACACTGACTGACTAGGGCAGAAATGTGGGCCGAGGCCAAAGTCCTTGGCGGTGAAACTCTCCCATGTTTGTGCACTCTGATTTCATCCTGTGTAATACCATCTTTGTGCACTGACAGCATAGGCGAGCCAAAGGAACTCAAAGACTTCCCCTTGCGGTATTGAGCTATCTGTGTGGGGACACATGGATTTCCTATTGCTATGTAACTCAGGGCACCTTGGGTCACACAAGGTGGAGGCTGGGACCGAGCCTGACCCAGGGCCCGCTCACATACTTCCCACACAGACTATAGCAGGTCCTGGTCATGGTTTCTTGGCCTTGTAATGCCACCTCCTCCTCCTGCTTGGGGTTAGGGGATCAGCACTGGGCAACATGTATTTTCTCTCGTGTTACCACAGTTATCTGAGGCACTGGTTTGGGCCAAACAAAAGGAGCGTTACTGCATTAATGAGACGTTCACTGCTGTACTAGCATCGGAGTCCACTTTATGTCCACGATTGCTGAGGAAGTGGGCAGAGGCCTATGTCCTGGGGGAAATGCAACTGCGCCAGGTTGGGCCTGTGGAACTTCTTCCTGGTTAATCTAGTCTTTGGAGCGGTGAAAGCAACCGTAACGGATTTAATGAGACGTTCACTGCTGTTCTAGCATCGGAGTCCGCTTTATGCCCACGATTGCTGAGGGTGTGGGTAGAGGCCTATGTCCTGGGGGAAATGCAACTGCGCCAGGTTGGGCCTGTGGAACTTCCTCCTGGTTAATACAGTCTTTGGAGCGCTGAAAGCAACCGCAACTAATTAAATGAGACGTTTACAGCTGTACTAGCATCGGAGTCCGCTTTATGCCCACGATTGCTGAGGGTGTGTGCAGAGGCCAAGGTCCTTGGCGGAGTGAAAGTCTGCCATGTTTGGGAACTGTAATTGCTTCATGTTTAATACTTTCCTTGGGTTTCTTGGGCTGGCCTATGCTGTGAGTGCACAAAGACTTCCCATTGCGTTGTTTTACCTGTCTGGCACAAATACACTGACTGACTAGGGCAGAAAAGTAGGCCGAGGCCCTTAGCAGGGTTAAACTCTGCCATGTTTGGGCACTGTAATTGCTTCACGTTTAATACTTTCCTTGGGTTCCTTTGGCTCGCCTATGCAGTGAGTGCACAAAGACTTCCCATTGTGTTGTTCTACCTGTCTGGCACAATAACACTGACTGACTAGGGCAGAAATGTAGGCCGAGGCTCTTAGCAGGGTGAAACTCTGTCATGTTTGGGCACTGTGATTTCCTCATGTGTAATACCATGCTTGAGTTCCTTGTGCT
The DNA here is from genome assembly GCF_035609145.1 of Eleutherodactylus coqui. Lineage (NCBI taxonomy): Eukaryota > Metazoa > Chordata > Amphibia > Anura > Eleutherodactylidae > Eleutherodactylus > Eleutherodactylus coqui. Next base: position 132,916,387 of record NC_089848.1, on the reverse strand, counting down.
CGCCTATGCTGTGAGTGCACAAAGACTTCCCATTGCGTTGTTCTACCTGTCTGGCACAAACACACTGACTGACTAGGGCAGAAATGTAGACCGAGGCTCTTAGCAGGGTGAAACTCTGTCATGTTTGGGCACTCTGATTTCCTCATGTGTAATACCATGCTTGAGTTCCTTGGGCTTGCCTATGCTTTGAGTGCACAAAGACTACCTATTGTGTTGCTTTACCTGCCTGGCACAAATACACGGACTGACTTGGGAAGAAATGTGGGCCGAGGTCCTTGGCGGGGTGAAACTCTGCCATGTTTGCGCACTCTGATTTCTTCTTCTGTAATACCATCTTTGTGCACCGACAGCATAGGCAAGCCCAAAGAACTCAGAGACTTTCCATTGCGGTGTTGAGCTATCTAACACCTATACAGAATGAATTGTGTGGGGACACATGGATTTCCCATTGCTATGTAACTCATAGCACCTTGTGTCACACAAAATGGAGGCTGGGACCGAGCCTGACCCTGGGCCCTCTCACGTGCTTCCCACACAGAGTACTGCTGCATTGTGGAGATGTGTAGAAGTGCTGACACCTGAGTCCCCTTTATCTCCACATTTGCGGCTCCTGACAATTTTGCGATGGAGGTGGCACGGGATTGGAATGATGATCGTACGTCAATTTATGATCTATTGTCAACGGCATTGTGGGCTATCGCCCACACTGTCAAAGAGGGTCACTGCCTGGCCCTGCCAACCCTCGGCAATGTGTGCCTCCGGTTCCTCCTCATCTAGTACACGCTTATAAATAGACATGTGGGTGGTGTGGCTATGAAGCGAGCGTGTGGCATGAGGGCAGCTGAACGCTGCGCAGGGACACTTTTGTGTGCGCTGTGGATGCAGTATCGAGCAGGGGGGGTTGGACAGCAATGCCAGCATGTAACCCAGGAGAAGAGGCAGCGGTGTCACCCGCAGGCAGTGATTGTCCTTGGTTGCAGATCGTGTGGTGCTTGGCTAAGGTGTGCCTTGCTAATGAGGGTTTGTCCAAAGTAAAAATTGTTAGGGGGGTGACGCCAGACTCTTGCCCCCATTTTGGCTTAATAGTGGGACCTGAGAGGCTGCCCTTCCCTATCCGTTTCTGTGGTGTTTCCATGACTTTCTGATGTTTTCTGGTGTTTGACAAGTCATCAGCTATGCAGAGCATCGGTCCCATACAAAAATGCTCGAGTCCCCCATTGACTTCAATGAGGTTCGTTACTCGAAACGAGCTCCCGAGTATTACGGAAAGTTCGACTCAAGCAACGAGCACCCGAGCATTTTGGTGCTCGCTCATCTCTAATGTTCACGATAAGTAAAAACATATGAAGGATCTATATGTATGCAATATCCAAAAAAACAAAAACTGAAGCCGCAAAAATGCCGTAAACTGGGTCCTCGTTTCCTATACAGCCGAGCCAAAGCTTCAAGTGTTAATCAACAATGGAGGGATGGCTATTCCATTGTAAATATTCCCCTGATCCAGCAACACTTCAGTTCACCAGAACCTTTCTCAAGCAAATCAGTAGTACAACAAATACATGTATGTTCTATAATAACATATAATGTGCAACTAACCGTGATTAAAAATATAAATATGTGTATAATTATACAGAAAAATACAAATGTCATGTGATTATTATAAAAACACCCTACATGTGATCACATTATATAAGGGACATTATAAAAAAACACAATCGAATACTATCCATAAAAGGCTAATATAACGATATTCACATACGCGTTAAAGGTTCTTTAAAAATTGTGGTATATCTCTGTGCTGCCATCATTATACAGAGGGTTTCTTGTTCGAACTATGCTGATCTTATTACAAATAACTATTTCCATGCGGTTACAACACGACAGGTACATGAAGATTATGTCACTTTCTTATTCCCTTTTTTGGGGTCTCGGGAGTAAACTGTTAGGGACTGCAAGGACTAGTGCATGTGGAGGACCAGCCATGATGGTGAGAAATGACAGAAGGGGGATAATATGCGTAAATATGTGACGGCGCTATATGCGAGTTATATCCAGAGCTGGTGCTAAAATAAACAAAAAAAATAGCATATTAAACATACAAGTGACAGCTACCTGCGGGGAGGTTAAAGTTTTGAGAAAGTAAATAAGATGTAGAATATGAGAAAAGAAAAGCAGAACCTCTAAATAAAAAATTCTTGCAATTCTTCTGGATCCATATAGGTTGTGAGTCGTCTGGAGCAGTATTATGGCGGTAATGTGGAGATTACTGTACCTCTGTGGCCACTGTATAAGAGCTGAGTCACATGGGCATTTTTACGCGCATTTGTTAGTTGCGTTTGCGATCCGCATCTATATGGAATCAATGCTTTTCAATGGCAGCGGTCAGATGGCCGATTTTTCCATGCGCATAAAATTCGCACCTACAAAAGATAGAACATATGGGTGGCAATGGACGTGGTCATACATATTTTTTTACGTGTGCAGTGCGATCTTTTTTACGCTCGTAAAAACTCCCATGTGACTGAGCCATAATTGTTAGGGAGGTGTTCTTGTACACGCTGTGCTCTAACCTTGCAGGACATAACTGTTGCTGTATACTTAGATATGAATGTGGGACATGAACATTGTCATATTTGCTCCTTTTGTATTTTTGGGGGGTTGGATAACAACAGACATTGGAGGGGGAGGTGCAACACATAAATGAGTACTTATAGGAGGCTCTGATGCAGAAAAAAAACACAGAAAAAGTGGAATAATGCATATAAATATGTGCTGACAATATACAAATATACCGGGCCTGGGAATAAAATAAAGAGAATGTAATTTGTACATATTATTTTTGTTAACAAACTGTTTCTGTACAGTTGCAGATTAAATGTGTGCGGGGATAATAAAGAGTGCTTCGTATTTGCTCTTTTTTTAGGGATAGGGCGAGAAACACAGCAGCTGGACTGAGGGAGAAGATGGCTAGAAGGCTGGAGGAGTGTTTAAACTAGGCACTGGGGGGAGGGCAAAAAGATAAACAGGGGGTAGACAGTGTCGATAGCAACCTGGGTCCAAGTTATAGAAACGGGGGTTAGTACAGTTATAATCGACAGAACAGCCAAGTACCATTAATTACAAAATGAATTTCAAGAACAAAAACAACTGTATAAATTGTATGGCTACGAATGCAAGAAGTCTAATCGGCAAAGTGGGTGAGCTTGAAGCGAGAATGGCTGATGAAAACTATGATATAAGTGGAATAACAGAAACATGGCTTGATGATAAGTGCGATTGGGCGGTGATTTACAGGGTTACAATCTCTTCAGAAGAGACCGTGGTGAACAGAAAGGGGGAGGGTGTGTCTGTACGTTAAATTAAATTGGACTTAATGCCGAGGCTGTGAGAAGATATAGATGTAGGAGATGAACATGTGGAATCTCTGTGCGTAAAAATACAGAGAGAAAAATAATAAAATACCGATAGGGGTTTTCTATAGACCACCAAAAGCAACAGAAGAAACTGAAATCTTATTATTAAGGCAGATAGAAGAGGTGTCAAACCGCAAGGAAGTGATTATTATGGGGGACTTTAATTATCCGGATATAAAATGGGAAAACAAAACCTGCAAATCTCACAAGGGTGATAAGTTCTGGAGAACAATTAAAGACAACTACCTTTCCCAACTGGTGTGGAAGCCAACTAGAGGCAGGGCCACTCTGGACTTAGTACTAACAAACCGGACTGAATAATGGGGGTGCAGGTTGAGGGGGACTTGGGAAATAGAGACCACAATATAATAAATTTCCAGCTGTCATTTAATAAGAAACCTCATCAGGGAGCGACAAAAAAACAAAACTTTAGTAAAGCAAAATTTGATCAGCTCAGAACCACTATCGGTAACATTAATGGGAAAAATTTTAAAACGCCCTAATCAACTCATGTGAGCAGTTCATACCCTTTAAAAAAAAAAGAACCATGAGTAGAAGGAAACCATTGTGGCTCGACAAGATTGTAAGGGGGGGCAATAAACAGGAAAAAAAAGCGTTTAAACTATTGAAACAAGAAGGCAGCGAAGAAACGCTAAAATCATACAGGGAAAACAACAAAACTTGTAAAGAAAAGATTAAAATTGCTAAGGAGGAGGCAGAAAGATTGATTTCCAAAGAGAGCTAAAATAACCCTAAAGTATTCTTCAACTATATTAACAGCAAACGGATTTGCACTGAGAGCACTGTCTCTTTAACAATGAATGCAGGAAAAGTCATAGAAGGCGATGGAGGGAAAGCAAATCTATTAAATGGTTTCTTTTCATGTGTATTTACAAATGAAAAGGAAATGTCACACAAAATGGAGGGGAATAAAACAACCCCCCCCCCCCTCTCTACATCCCCCCTAGCTAACACAGGAGGAAGTGCAGAGCCGGTTACAGAGGATTAAAAATCGATAAATCACCGCGTCCAGATGGAATGCACCCAAGGGTTCTAAGGGAACTAAGTGATGTGATAGCTAGACCACTATTTTTTATATTTATGGACACTATTAAGACCAGGGTTGTACAATTGGATTAGCGCATTGCCAACGTGATTCCAATTCAGAAAAAGGGGTCAAAAAGAGAGCCCTGGTAACTACAGGCTGGTAGGTCTCACTTCAATTACTGGAAAAATATTTGAAGGCTTTCTGAGAGACGCCATCCTAGAATACCTCAAGCAGAACAATGGAATAAGTACTCAAAAGCACGGGTTCATAAGGGGTTGATCATGTCAGACAAATCTGATCAGCTTCTATGATGAAGTAAGGTCTAGGCTGGACCTGGGAGAGTCTATTGATCTCGTATATCTGGATTTCTTTAAAGCATTTGAAACCGTGCCACATAATAGGTTGATATATAAAATGAGACAGCTCGAACAGGGTGAAAAAGTGTGTACCTAGGTAAAGAATTGGCTCAAAGATAGAAAGCAGAGGGTGGTAATAAATGGTTCGTACTCTGATTGGGCCCCCGTTGCTAGTGGGGGCCACAGGGTTCAGTATTAGGCCCCATTTACTTCAATATATTTATCAACGACCTGATAGAGGGACTGCACAGTAAAATATCAATATTTGCAGATGATACAAAATTATATAAGACAATTAATACAACGGAGGACAATGTGCGGCTACAAAAGGACCTAGATAAACTGGGGGCTTGGGCAGAAAAATTGCAAATGAAGTTCAATGTGAATAAATGTAGGGTTATGCACATGAGCAGGAGAAACGGATGTCACCAATATTCACTAAATGGGGTACTGCTAGGGGAAAGTGATATGGAAACAGACCTGGGAGTACCAGTGGATTGTAGATTTAACTGGAGTAACCAATGCCAGTCAGCTGCTGCAAAAGCTAATAAAGTCTTGGAGTGCATTAAAAGAGGGCGAAGGACGAGAAAATTATTCAGGCCCCTCATGGAATACTGTGTACAGTTCTGGACACAGCTGCTCAGGAAGTATGTTGCCGTGCTTGAGGGGGCTCAAAAAAGGGCAAACAAATTAATAAACGGAATGAGAGGACTGGAATACCCAAAATTAGGACTTTTCACCCTGGAAAAAAGATGACTAAGGGGTGATCAAATAACTATGTATAAATATATTAGGGGACAATGCAAGGATCTCTCCCATGATCTGTTTATACCAAGGACTGCGACAGTAACAAGATGGCATCTGCTATGTCTAGAAGAAAGCAGGTTTCATCACCAGCATAGAAGCGTGTTCTTTACTGTAAGAGCAGTGAGACTGTGGAACTCTGTGCCTGAGAACGTGGTGATGACAAAATCTATAGAGGAGTTTAAGAGGGGACTATACGTCTTTCTCGATCGGAAGGATATTACAGGATATAGACATTAGGTGACCAACGGGTTTGTAGTTCTGGGTCTTATATTTAGGTAGGAACTATCAAAGATTGATCCATGTATTACTTTGATTGCCATTACGGAGTTGGGAAATAATTTTTCCCCAAATGGGCTATTTGGCTTCTGCCTCTTGGGGTTTTTGCCTTCCTCTGGATCAACAAGAGGGTTGAAACAGGCTGAACTAGATGGACATTGTCTTCATTCAGCCTAACATACTATGTTACTATGTAACACATTTTGGAGGGGATACAAAAACTGCATATAGAATGACTTCGACTGATGCAGAGAAAATACAAAAAAGTGAAATAATGTGTGTAAAAAATGATAGAAGATGTATTCATTTCCAGCTCTAAGACACAATCTGGTTCCATAAAATAAGAAATAATTTCACAATATCTAACAATATAACTGTATGTAGGGTCTACAGTTCTGAAGAGTATGAGCAGGAGAAAATAGAACCTCCAGATAAAGTTTACAATAACGGCGGCTGCATGTGAGCCTTTAATTCTATGGAGATTTCTTGAAAAAAGTTTAGTACCGTGTTAGCCAAAATGTGATTGTTCTCAGTAAGAGAAACCGAGTAATCTTGTAGATATGATACCTTTTAATGGCTACGAAAATACATGATGTTATAGCAAGCTTTCGAGCCTAGTTAGGGTTCTTCCTCAGGCTAATTGGAATAGATCCAAAGAGGTGTGTATAACCCTAACCATATATATATATATATATATATATATATATATATATACACACATACACACACACACACACACATATACACATATACACACACACATATATACACACACACACACACACACACACACACACTAGCTGATATACCCGGCTTCGCTCGAGGTTATTTGGTACTGGTGTTTATCTGGTGTTCACACGGAAAATATGAAGTCGTGGTTACTTTAGAGATACCAAGGAAAAAAATATGTTCACCATTTTGCATGGTTCTTTGCGTTACCCAGGAAACACCATGTGGAGGTAACCATGCGATGTATATAAAATAAAAAAATTAAATTAGAAAGATTTGTGAAAAACTATTGAATTTTAAAAGGAAATAATAATTCCTCGTTAAAACAAAAAGGTAGTTTTTTGGAAAATGTCACCCACAGAATGTGCCACCTCACACACGCTGCTCATAACACACAGATCAGATAGATTCCCCTCAGTGTATAGGCAGATAGGAGAGAGATTTATCTCAGACTGTATGTGAAAATGTCACCCCATAGAATGTGCCACCTCACACACTCTCCTCATTTTTACCCTGAAAGGTAACGCTCCTTTTTATTCAAATTTCTTACCCAGACTAAAGATTGCAGCCCCTTGTTATACTTAAAGGCATACTCCATCCCAGCAGTCCATGTCCACTTCCTTTTGTACTTTACAGTCTTTTAATACATACAACAGTCAGTTTTATTCCTGTCAGTATATACTCATATTTCTAAATGCGTTTTGTTTTGCTGAGAAGATAACTGTCTCATATATTGCGGGGTACAGATATGTTATTAGTTACATAACATAGGTATCGTCATGCTAAATTTGAAGTTTGTGCAGTACAGATGAGTGTTATTGGTTACATTACATAGGGGGCCACTTACTTTTATGCATAGGATTGAATAATCAAGTTGCAACCCTTTAAATTTCCAATATTTAGTACGCAAAGAATGGTCATGGCAAATTTCACATTTGTGTCGTAAAAATTTGTGTAGTTATTTGTTGCATCGGGAAGTGAGAGAATTAGATTACGTACGTAAAATTTGGACGCTAATTATTTTGTGCTTAGAATTGAATAATCGAGTTGGGACCCATTAGCTTTTCCTATATTTGACATAATCAATGCTCGTGCCAAATCTCAAGCTTCTATGACATTGGGAAGTGAGAGAATTAAGATTACGTATAGAGATGAGCGAGCATACTCGTCCGAGCTTGATGCTCGTTTGAGTATTAGGGTACTCGAGATGCTCGTTACTCAAGACAAGCACCATGCGGTACTCGAGTCAATTCTATTTCCTTCCCTGCATGTTTAGCGCCATTTTCTGGCCAATAGACATGTAGGGAAGGCATTACAACTTCCTTCTGTGACGTTCCAGCCCTATCCCACCCCCCTGCAGTGAGTGGCTGGTGAGATCAAGTGACCGCCGAGTATTTAAAGCGGTCCCGCCCGCGGCTCGCCTCAGACACACACTAGGAGAGATCAGGGAGAGTGCTGCTGCTGCTATAGGGAGAGTGTTAGTGTAGGATCCTGTCCTCAAGAACCCCAACGGTCCTTCTTAGGGCCACATCTGACAGTGTGCATTACTGTTGGCTGCTGGGAGCAGTTTTGCACCCAAAAATTTTTTTCTCATCTCGGGCTGTGCAGGCTATTACAGCTATAGCGTTCTAAGTCTGCAGTCTGTAATACAGAGTATAGGGAAAGTGGTACAGAGACAGGGACAGTGGTTGTCTGGTGGGAGTTGTAGTGCATCACCATTGTAGAGCCAGACCTTTTTGCAGCCTTCCGTATAATTTTTTTCTGGCTGCAGTTTGCGTTACATTACCGCTGTCAGCCTCCAACTGTATGCCAATAATTCCATAATTTTTTACACCGGTCTGTGTCTGCCGTGAACTTTACGCACAGCGTACGGCCACAGCCACTGATAGAGCGAAAGTCATATACACGCTATATAGCCTGTATTCTTTTTCAAAATTTTTTTTAAAAAAGCTCCTTCTTAGGGCTACCTCTGACCATCTGCATTTTACAGGTTGTCTGGTGGGAGTTGCAGTGCATCACTATTGCAGAGCCAGACCTTTTTGCAGCGTTCCGTATAATTTTTTTCTGGCTGCAGTTTGCGTTACATTACCGCTGTCAGCCTCCAATTGAACGCTAATAATTCCATAATTTTTTACACAAGTCTGTGTCTGCCATGAACTTCACGCACAGCATACGGCCACAGCCACTGATAGAGCGAAAGTTATATACACGCTATATAGCCTGTATTCTTTTTTAAAAAAAAGCTCCTTCTTAGGGCTACCTCTGACCATCTGCATTTTACAGGTTGTCAGGTGGGAGTTGTAGTGCATCACTATTGCAGAGCCAGACCTTTTTGCAGCCTTCCGTATAATTTTTTTCTGGCTGCAGTTTGCGTTACATTACTGCTGTCAGCCTCCAACTGTATGCCAATAATTCCATATTTTTTTACACCGGTCTGTGTCTGCCGTGAACTTCACGCACACCGTACGGCCACAGCCACTGATAGAGGGAAAGTCATATACACACTATATAGCCTGTATTCTTTTTCAAAAGAATTTTTAAAAAAGCTCCTTCTTACGGCTACCTCTGACCGTGTGCATTTTACAGGTTGTCTGGTGGGAGTTGTAGTGCATTACTATTGCAGAACCAGGCCATTTTGCAGCCTTGCATATAATTTTTTTCTGGCTGCAGTTTGTGTTACATTACCGCTGTCAGCCTCCAACTGTACGCCAATAATTCCATAATTTTTTACACCGGTCTGTCTGCTGTGAACTTCACGCACACCGTACGGCCACAGCCACTGATAATATACACACTATGTAGCCTGTATTCTTTTTCAGAAAAATTAAAATAAAAGCTCCTTCGTTGGGCTACCTCTGACCATCTGAAATTTACTGGGTGTCTGGTGGGAGTTGCAGTGCATCAGTATTGCACAGCTAGGCCTGTTTGCAGCCTTCCGTATTCTTTGTTTCTGCCTGGAGTTAGCGTTACAATACCGCTGTTAGCCTCCAACTGTACGCCAATAATTCCATAATTATTTACGCCGGTCTGTGTCTGCCATGAACTTCACGCACAGGGTACGGCCACAGCCACTGATAGAGGGAAAGATATATATACACGCTATATAGCCTGTATTCTTTTTCAAAATTTTTTTTAAAAAAGCTCCTTCTTACGGCTACCTCTGACCGTCTGCATTTTACAGGTTGTCTGGTGGGAGTTGTAGTGCTACACTATTGCACGGCTAGGCCTGTTTGCAGCCTTCCTTACTCTTTGTTTCTGCCTGGAGTTAGCGTTACAATACCGCTGTCAGCCTCCAACTGTACGCAAATAATTCCAGAATTATTTACACCACTCTGTCTGCTCTATTCGTAATCCACCATGCTGAGGAGTAGGGGTAGGGCTCGAGGACATGGACGCGGGGCGAGGACCCGGAGGTCCAAGTGAGGGTGTGGGCACAGGCCGAGTTCCTGGTCCGGGTGAATCACAGACGGCTACTGCGGGATTAGGAGAGAGGCAAGTTTCTGGGGTCCCTAGCTTCATATCACAATTTATGGGTCCACGTGGTAGACCTTTATTACAAACAGAGCAGTGTGAGCAGGTCCTGTCGTGGATGGCAGAAAATGCATCCAGCAATGTATCGAGCACCCAGTCTTCTACGCGTCCACTGCTGCAACTCTGAATCCTCTCGCTGCTGCTCCTCCTTCCTCCCAGCCTCCTCACTCCATGAAAATGACACATTCTAATGAAGAGACAGACTCCCAGGAACTATTCTCGGGCCCCTGCCTTGATTGGGAAAAAATGGTTCCTCTCTCACCTGAGGAGTTTGTCGTGACCGATGCCCAACCTTTGGAAAGTTCCCGGAGTCCAGGTGATGAGGCTGGGGACTTCCGGCAACTGTCTCAAGAGCTTTCAGTGGGTAAGGAGGATGATGATGATGAGACACAGTTGTCTGTCAGTGAGGTAGTAGTAAGGGCAGTAAGTCCGAGGGAGGAGCGCACAGAGGATTCGGAGGAAGAGCCGCTGGACGATGAGGTGACTGACCCCCACCTAGTTTGCTAAGCCAACTGAGACCAGGTCTTCAGAGGGGGAGGCAAGTGCAGCAGCAGGACAGGTTGGAAGAGGCAGTGGGATGGCCAGGGGTAGAAGCAGTGCCAGAGCGAAGAATCACCCAACTGTTTCCCAAAGCACCCCCTCGCGCCAAGCCACCGTGCAGAGGCCTAGGTGTTCAAAGGTGTGGATGTTTTTCAGTGAGAGCGCGGACGACCGATTAACAGTGGTGTGCAACCTGTGTTGTGCCAAGATCAGCCTGGGAGCCACCACTACCAGCCTCACCACCACCAGCATGCGCAGGCATATGATGGCCAAGCACCCCACAATGTGGGTCGAAGGCCGTTCACCGCCACCGGATCGCACCACTGCCTCTCCCCCTGTGCCCCAACCTGCCACTCAGATCCAACCCCCATCTCAGGACACAGGCATGAGCGCCTCCCGGCCTGCACCCACACCCTCACCTCCGCTGTCCTCGACCCCCTCCAGCAATGTCTCTCAGCGCAGCATCAAGCTGTCGCTAGAGCAAGCATTGGAGCGAAAGCGCAAATACGCTGCCACGCACCCGCACACTCAAGCTTTAAAAGTGCACTTTGCCAAATTGATCAGCCTGGAGATGCTGCCGTACAGGCTTGTGGAAACGGAGGCTTTCAAAAACATGATGGCGGTGGCGGTCCCACGCTACTCGGTCCCCAGTCGCCACTATTTTTCCCGGTGTGCCGTCCCTGCCCTACACCAGCACGTCTCCCGCAACATCAATCGTGCCCTCACCAACGGGGTTACTGGGAAGGTCCATTTAACCATGGACACGTGGACAAGTACTTGTGGGCAGGGCCACTATATCTCCCTGACGGCACATTGGGTGAATTTGGTGGAGGCTGGGACCGAGTCAGAGCCTGGGACCACTCACGTCCTACCCACACCCAGAGTAGTGGCTCCTACCTCGGTGCTGGTATCTGCGGCATTTTATGCCACCTCCTCCAAACCCTTCCCCTCCTCCTCCTCCGCCACCTCTACCTCTCAATTAAGAAGTGTGAGCACGTCGCCAGCAGTCGGTCTCGCGCTGCGCAGCTGCACAGCGGTGGGCAAGCGTCGGCAGGCCGTGCTGAAACTAATCAGCTTAGGTGACAAGAGGCACACAGCCCCCGAACTGTTGCAGGGTCTGACAGACCAGACCGACCTCTGACTTTCGCCGCTGAGCCTCCAACCGGGCATGGTCATGTGTGACAACGGCCGTAACCTGGTGGCGGCTCTGCAGCTCAGCAGCCTCACACACGTGCCATGCCTGGGCAACGTCTCCAACCGGAACCGGAACCGAGTCCGAGCCTGGGACTGCACACTTCCTACTCACACCCAGAATAGCGGGTCCTTCCTCGGTTCTGGTATCTGCGGTGGTCTATGCCACCTCCTCTAAACCCTCCCCCTCCTGCTACGCAACCTCTACCTCTCAATTAAGAAATGTGAGCAGCACGTCGCCAGCAGTCGGTGTGGCGCAGCAGCACAGCGGTGGGCAAGCGTCGGCAGGACGTGCTGAAACTACTCAGCCTAGGTTACAAGAGGCACACGGCCCCCGAACTGTTGCAGGGTCTGACAGAGCAGACCGACTTCTGGCTTTCGCCGCTGAGCCTCCAACCTGGCATGGTCATGTGTGACAACGGCCGTAACCTGGTGGCTGCTCTGCAGCTCGGCAGCCTCACACACGTGCCATGCCTGGGCAACGTCTCCAATCTGGTGGTTCAGCGGTTTCTGAAAAACTACCCGCACTTGTCTGACCTGCTCGGCAAGGTGCGCCGCGTCTGCGCACATTTCCGCAAGTCCACCGTAGATGCTGCCACCCTGAGGACCCTGCAACATCGGTTTAATCTGCCAGAGCACCGACTGCTGTGCGATGTGCCCACATGGTGAAATTCTACACTGCACATGTTGGCCAGGCTCTGTGAGCAGCGTAGAGCAATAGTGAAATACCAACTGCAGCATGGGTGGCGTAGTGCTAGTCAGCCTCCCCAATTCTTTACCGAGGACTGGGCCTGAATGGCAAACATCTGTGAGGTCCTCAGAAACTTTGAGGAGTCTACCCAGATGGTGAGCGGCGACGCTGCAATCATTAGCGTAACCATCCCACTGCTATGCCTGCTGAGGAGTTTGCTGCAAGGCATAAAGGCCGACGCTTTGCGGTTGGAACAGAAGATGGGGGATGACAGTATGTCGCTTGATAGCCAGACCACCCTCCTGTCTATATCTCAGCGCGTTTTGGAGGAGGAGGCGGAGGAGGGGGAAGAGAGCTGGGCACACTGCAGAGGGTTCCCATGCTGCTTGCCTCTCATCTGTTCAGAGTGTATGGCCTGTGGAGGAGGAGAAGGAGAAGGAGAAGGAGAAGGAGGAGCCTGAAAGTTATTTTCCTAGTGAGGACAGCCATGTCTTACGTACTGGCACCCAGGCACACATGGCTGACTTCATGTTAGGCTGCCTTTCTCGTGACCCTCGCGTTAGACGCATTCTGGCCAGCACGGATTACTTGGTGTACACCCTTCTCGACCCACGGTACAAGGAGAAACTTTCAACCTTTCCACTCTCATTCCCGTAGAGGAAAGGGGTACGAGAGTGATGCAATACCACAGGGCCCTGGTGGACAAAGTGATGCTAAACTTCCCATCTGACAACACTAGCGGCAGAAGGCGCAGTTCAGAGGGCCAAGTAGCAGGGGAGGCGCGGAGATCAGGCAGCATGTTCAGCGCAGGCAGGGGAACACTCTCCAAGGCCTCTGCCAGCTTTATGGCTCCCCAGCAAGACTTCTCTTCTCCACCGGCGGAGAGCAGCGGAACCTAAAGATTCTTTTCGCTGCAACCGCAGATAAAAGCACTCTTCTCTATCACCGGAAAAAATGGGCATTTAGCTTTGTCAATCTTTCTCTGACATTAGTCCTCCTCCTGCTACTCCTCCAGAAACAACAAGTCATTGCGCTGAACGGCCAATTTTTCTGCGGCCCAAAAGGCTCATCTACCAATGTTTTTACAATTTTTCAAAGTTTCAAAAGTATTAATACTTTAACATGAACCAATTTTCTCAACAAGCCTGCCTACAAGCTCTGTTACAAATTAAGCAACAGTGAGCTGTATCTTTCAAAAAATATTTATGGGTTTCACCTGCCCTCTGGGTTGATAAATTTTTTAGAGGTACACTTGTACTCTTGGTACACTTATTTTTCGGGCCCACACCTACACTCCTATCCAACTAATTTTTCCAGCCTTCGCCTAAGCTCATGGTACGCCAATGTTTCAGAGGTTGGCCTATACTATTACTACAGAAATTTTACTGGGGTCTGCTTGCCTATACTTCTGCTACAAGAATGTTACAGGGGCCTGCCTATACTGCTGCCACGAAAATGTTACAGGGGTCTGCCTATACTTCTGCTACAAGAATGCTGCAGGGGTCTGTCTATACTGCTGCCAAGTAAATATTACAGGGGTCTGCCTATACTGCTGCTACAGGAATGTTACTAGGGTCTGCCTATACTGCTGCGACTTAAATGTTACAGGGGTCTGCCTATACTTCTGTCACGTAAATGTTACAGGGGTCTACCTATACTTCTGCCACATAAATGTTACAGGGGTCTGCCTATACTGCTGCTACAAAAATGTTACAGGGGTCTGCCTATACTGCTGCTACAAGAATGTTACAGGGGTCTGCCTATACTGCTGCTACGTAAATGTTACTAGGGTCTGCCTATACTTCTGCCACGTAAATGTTACAGGGGTCTGCCTATACTTCTGCCACGTAAATGCTCCAGGGGTCTGCCTATACTGCTGCTACAAGAATGTTACAGGGGTCTGCCTATACTTCTGCCACTTAAATGTTACAGGGGTCTGCCTATACTTCTGCCACGTAAATGTTACAGCGGTCTGCCTATACTGCTGCCACTTAAATGTTGCAGGGGTCTGCCTATACTTCTGCTACAAGAATGTTACAGAGGTGTGCCTATACTGCTGCCACATTAATGTTACAGGGGTCTGCCTATACTTCTGCTACAAGAATGTTACAGGGATCTGCCTATACTGCTGCCACGTAAATTTTACAGGGGTCTGCCTATACTTCTGCTACAAGAATGCTACAGGGGTCTGCCTATACTGCTGCCACGTAAATGTTGCAGGGGTCTGCCTATACTGCTGCTACAGAATGTTACTGGGGTCTGCCTATACTGCTGCCACGTTAATGGTACAGGGGTCTGCCTATACTTCTGCTACAAGAATGCTACAGGGGTCTGCCTATACTGCTGCCACGTAAATGTTGCAGGGGTCTGCCTATACTGCTGCTACAAGAATGTTACTGGGGTCTGCCTATACTGCTGCCACATTAATGTTACAGGGGTCTGCCTATACTGCTGCCACGTAAATGTTACAGGGGTCTGCCTATACCGCTGCTACAAGAATGTTACTGGGCTCTGCCTATACTGCTGCCACATAAATGTTACAGGGGTCTGCCTATACTGCTGCTACAAAAATGTTACAGGGCTCTGCCTATACTGCTGCTACAAAAAAGTTACAGGGCTCTGCCTATACTGCTGCCACGTAAATGTTACAGGGGTCTGTCTATACTGCTGCTACAAAAAATGTTACCGAGCTTTGCCTATACTTCTGCTACAAGAATGTTACAGGGGCCTGCCTATACTGCTGCCACGTAAATGTTACAGGGGTCTGCCTATACTTCTGCCACGTAAATGTTACAGGGATCTGCCAATACTTCTGCCTTGTAAATGCTACAGGGGTCTGCCTATATTTCTGCCACGTAAATGTTACGGGGGTCTGCCTATATTTCTGCCACGTAAATGTTACAGGGGTCTGCCTATATTTCTGCCACTTAAATGTTACAGGGGTCTGCCTATACTGCTGCTACAAGAATGCTACTGCGGTCTGCCTATAATGCTGCCACGTAAATGTTACAGGGGTCTGCCTATACTGCTGCTACAGGAATGTTACTGGAGTCTGCCTATACTGCTGCCACGTAAATGTTACAGGGGTCTGCCTATACTGCTGCTACAAGAATGTTACTGGGGTCTGCCTATAATGCTGCCACATTAATGTTACAGGGGTCTGCCTATACTTCTGCTACAAGAATGTTACAGGGGTCTGCTTATACTGCTGCCACGCAAAATGTTACAGGGGTCTGCCTATACTTCTGCCACATAAATGTTACAGGGGTCTGCCTATATTTCTGCCACTTAAATGCTACAGGGGTCTGCCTATACTGCTGCTACTGTGGTGGAAGCCCAGTATATATCTATATGGATCGGTGGGCCTTGGTAGTAGACAGTTGTCAATTTAACATTCTGTATACATATTTGCTTTCTGTCTTGCTACAAATATAATGTTCTTACAGTTATGCAATAGGTACTTCCGCTCATATGAAAATATCTGTTTTATAACTCTGCTGACATGGGGAAGCCAACATGAAACTTCTGTTCTCAAAACGCTGACAAGATAATATATAGTATAAACACGTTACATTTTCCATCTGTTTTGCAATTTTGGAAGACAGTTAACTCAGACATGGACAACCGCAGTCTGAAACAGCTACCGCAGAAATTACCCAAGCAATTTTACTGGAAACGTATGCAAATAACATGGGAGGTTTGTGCAATTTATAGTTCATGATGTAACATCCAATCATATCGAAGGAACCACACGTGGCTCCAAGACAACCCACTCATTTCATCCACCACCTGATGGCCAATCACAGATGACCGGAGGATGGAAGAATTGCAAGATGCTTATCCAATAATTAAACAATACGTTGTATCTATGTAATCTTTGACCTGCCCAGATGGGCGGATATGTTAAACTCTTAAAACAGGCTACACGCCGATCATTAAAGTTAGAATTGAGGAAGCTATGCATCCTGAACCTTGTGTCAGTGTGAAAACTTCTTATGCGCATTATCAATTCAGAATTAATATGGAAGGGTGTAAACATTCCAAATTGAGTAAGCCGTGGTTCCGCAAAGGAGGGTTCCGCGACAGCTGGTGGCCCGTACGGGGAGTGATCGATAGGTTCCATAGAATTCGGACAGAAGACACGGACATATGCGACCTTGGACTTGGTGGGCCCAAAATATCATCAGAACACGGTAAGATAAATTAATTATCTATACCTGTGTGGCTAAGTTCAGGCTCGCCTATGTGCCGTGTCAAGGCCGAACGATTTGGACCCGCTCGACAGGTATTTCTATAAGTCTCGATCACTCGATAAGAACCTGTCATAAGATATAAAGGAATGTTTACATGCCTGTCGTTTTGAGAGTACTGGTCGGTTGGCAAGGTCAGTGAATTGCTTTAAGGGGGAGGAAGTCCCCGTACAGGGGCCCCTTACTCGGGTCAGGTTTGGTGTCTAAAACCTTAGAGTAAGGGGACCTGTCGGGGTAGTTTGACTAGGTGGTCCTGCTCGGGTCAGGTTTGGTGTCTAAAACCTTAGAGTCAGGAAACGGTCAAACGTCTGGACAGGCACCGCTGCTCCGTTAGAGTCTGGTAAGAGACCTAGGAGAGGGGGGCTGCCAGACAGTATCCCGAGGGGCAGTTTAGACTAAACCAGCCTGTTACGGCACTCAGCCCCCCGAGCACCAGTTGGGGTGCCCTGATCTCCCGCACCCCCACTGTCCCTGCCTACTTGCCTCGGCCCTGGCTAACCCCAGGCGGACAACTGGACGACGGTCCCTGCCCTGGCTAGGGACCTGGCGACTGACAAGCAGGAACCTACCTAATGGGGGGAACAGAGTGCCGACAGAGGAGGCAGATGATTCAGACCAACAAAACTGACAAGGCTGGAGATGGAACTCACAGGCAAACTGGCAGGGTGCTGGATAGCAACTAGTGCTGACTGGGCCAGACTAGATTAGAGGCAAACAGAATCAACTAAAACAGACTGAGTAACAGGGGACCAGAGGGAGCTGACCAACAACTAGGGACTGACTGAGGAGAACCGCAGACAGACTGGCTAGGTGCATGCAGAACCAATAACTGGCAATGAGCTCAGTTCACTGCCAGTCTTTTAACCACAAGGTTCCGCCCAGGGGCGGAGAGTGGGAGGAGGCAACTCCACCCACTGCTGTATAAGAAGCACAGAGGAGTGCGGGCGGCACCCTACGGGCGGGCACGCCCACGCCGCCGCCCACTGGCCAACCCAAGCTGCTGGGATGACCTTGACACAGGGCTCCAGGCTGCTGGAGCCGACGCCGGAGCGACGCGCGCCGACCACGGGACCCCATGCCGCACTGTATGGTAACATTACCCCCCCTCTGACGGGGGACCTCCGGGCCCCCGGAAACTCGACCAGGCTTATCCAGGCAAAGGCTGTGAAAACGCTGTACCAACCCGAGAATGTGACCCTCCTGAGCGGACACCATGGACTAATCCTCAGGTCCATGACTTCGGTAGTCTGTGGCTGCCCCATTTCCCTCAGGGCGAACCGTTGACATATCGTCATGTTTCAGGTCGTCTTCCGAGTCAATGTCCAACCATTCGCCACTGTCTTTTGACCCATCCTCGCTACCAATGACGCTGCCTTCAAAATCTGAGGCATCTCTAACTTTAAAATCACTGTCATCTGAGCTATCCTACTCCAAAAAACTCTTCCGGGCCCCCAAATATTGTACGGTTCCTGGACCCCGGCAAGAATCCAGGACCTCCTGGGCCTTGTGTTCAACTTCATCACAGACCAGGGTGGGCGGCGGGGGACCGGAGGTGGGCATCACCGAAGAGACAACATGTTTCGACAAAGACTTATGGCACCCCGTGCGACCCCTCCTTTTGCGATTTCCAGAGGACCGGTACCCCTTCTGTTCGACTGAGCAGGGGGGAGGGGGAGCGCGATGGCTATGGCAGGACGGCCCCCACTGGGTTAGCTCCCCAGTGGCCCAATCGAATTGGGGGTTGTGCAACGCCAGCCACGGCATCCCTAGTACCATGTCTACCGACATTTTCTCCATCACCAGGAATGATAGACCTTCCGAATGGCGACCCCCCACCATGAGTTGTAACACTGGGGTCCTCCATCGAACCAAGCCCGAAGCAAGAGGAGTAGCATCAATGCTAGCAAAACGAATTGGCGTCTTCAGCGCCACAAATTCAGCCCTCAGGGGCTCAACGAGACGCATGCTTATCAGGTTAGCAGCTGCTCCGGAATCAATCAACGCCTGCCCTAGGCGGGAGAAGTTCCGGAATCTAACCTGGCAGGGTATCAGAAGTCTAGGACGTACCTGAGGTCCTAGGCGACCCTCCCTGCAGTCGCCTAGGACTGGAAGTCTTTCTGCCGATTCAGACTGTGGACGCTGAGGCCTCCAGGGGCAAGTTATCACCCGATGTCCAGCTTTCCCACAGTAGAGACAGAGATTATGTAATAACCGAATCCGGCGTCGCTCCTTGGGGTCCAGCGGGTCCAGTTCCATAGGTTCGGGAACAGAGACTGGTACGGACGGGGAGGGAACAGGACAAATGACCTCCCTGACTCTATGGGTCGGTCTATCTTGCTTCCCAGCCCTGAGCCTCCTATCTGCCTTCACTGCTAACTCCATAGCCTCCTTTAAGGACCCGGGAACGGGATGGGAGATCAACAGTTCTTTGACCGCGTCTGAGAGACCTTGCATAAAAACGTCTTTCAGGGCACTATCGTTCCAAGCAGTATCACCCGCATAGCATCTGAAATTGGAGCAATAATCCTCCACACAAAGCGACCCCTGATGCAGCGCCAGCAACCGAGAAACCGCCAACCCCACTCTGTCCGGTTCATCGAAGATGCCCCCAAGTTCCTGAAAAAAGGAGTCCACCGAATGCAGGGAGGGGGAACCCTCGGGAATGGAAAAGGCCCAAGTCTGGGCAGAGCCCCGCAGCAGGGACATTATGAGCCCGACCCTCTGGACCTCCGAGCCGGAAGAGCGGGGACGCATCCGAAAAAAACAGGCGACACGCCTGTTGAAAAACAAAAAACTTGTTCCTCTCCCCAGAGAACACCTCGGGAAGAGGGCACTTGGGTTCGGGACTGGTAATGGCCTTCTGCTCCTGCGACAATGCCCACTGCTCCTGGGCCACCATGCGAGCTGACAAATCCCGGATCACCGGCACCAGGTCTTGCAGCTGGTTTGCGAGGGCGCTGATCGCCGCCATGAAAAGAAAAACAGTATTTTAAGGGCCAGTTATTATGTTACGGCACTCAGCCCCCCCGAGCGCCAGTTGGGGTGCCCTGATCTCCCGCACCCCCACTGTCCCTGCCTACTTGCCTCGGCCCTGGCTAACCCCAGGCGGACAACTGGACGACGGTCCCTGCCCTGGCTAGGGACCTGGCGACTGACAAGCAGGAACCTACCTAATGGGGGGAACAGAGTGCCGACAGAGGAGGCAGATGAATCAGACCAACAAAACTGACAAGGCTGGAGATGGAACTCACAGGCAAACTGGCAGGGTGCTGGATAGCAACTAGTGCTGACTGGGCCAGACTAGATTAGAGGCAAACAGAACCAACTAAAACAGACTGAGTAACAGGGGACCAGAGGGAGCTGACCAACAACTAGGGACTGACTGAGGAGAACCGCAGACAGACTGGCTAGGTGCATGCAGAACCAATAACTGGCAATGAGCTCAGTTCACTGCCAGTCTTTTAACCACAAGGTTCCGCCCAGGGGCGGAGAGTGGGAGGAGGCAACTCCACCCACTGCTGTATAAGAAGCACAGAGGAGTGCGGGCGGCACCCTACGGGCGGGCACGCCCACGCCGCCACCCACTGGCCAACCCAAGCTGCTGGGATGACCTCGACACAGGGCTCCAGGCTGCTGGAGCCGACGCCGGAGCGACGCGCGCCGACCGCGGGACCCCATGCCGCACTGTATGGTAACACAGCCGTACTGGTGCTCCGTCTATTTGTCTGTTTTAATTGTCAAATTGCCAAAAAGGATTGTTATTGACGAAAAGTACCCTCGGATGGGAGATCTGTAGTCAGAATAATCCCTACCCCGCCCACCGCTGTGGTTATGGTCCACTGCTTGAGGATGATGGTCTGCAAATATTTGTTTATCGTTTAAACGTGCACGAGTGGATCCCTCCGTCTGAGGGTAGATTAATAAACTGTGTAGTGACAGAAATGCTAGAGACTCTAGGGCGGGACATACTGTGTCCGGCGTCTGAGGAGACTTCTATAATCATGAATCTGGCAGCCATGATTAAAATTGAAAGGCAGCGAACATTGTACCGAGGTTAATTCTTACACCCTCCAGGAAAGTGTGGAAGGGGGGAAAGTCAAGTTATCATTGATTAATCAAGCAATCTTTCTGTGCGTTTAAAATGTCCTACCTGTCCTCTATATAAAGTTAGTGTGCTTGTCTGTTGTGTAGAGCTAATCCTGCTGAGTTGTTATATAGAATTAGTATCAGTCCTGCTCAACTGTAAACCAATGAGAATGCATTGGTTGGGTTATAGCCAAGATAATGCACCGTACACAGCGGCGCGCTGTGGGTTTGGACTTCATAGGTTGCATTATTGGATCCCTTCTAGTAAAAGACAGACTACTAAACTGTGTTGCCTTTGAATTGTTAAACGTTAATAATAGCATAGAAGTATAGGCTTGTGCCCGTAAGTGTGTTTGGAGGAAAAAAAAAAAAAAAAAAGGCTGCTAACTTCATTTAAAAAGAGGAAGTGGAACTCTTAATAAAAGTGAAGCAATTCTTGTACTGTAACAAATAACTACTGCGGATGGCTTGTTATGTAATCTAATCCTTCAGACAAATACATCCGTCATACAAATGTAAAAAGATATATGCCACTCACATCCTGAGGGGGCTCTTAAGAATACAAACTGTAACTGTAACAGACTGCGTAGCCCACCATGCCCACAAGAAAATACGTCTATGTTTGCCAAGTCCCCAACAGCGTACATGTTAGCAGCCCCCAATTCAATTGTAACCACATACAATGTTAGGTGATTACCGCTGTGACCGTAAAGTTACAACATAATATATGTGATTTATGCATTAGACGTTAGAATTTCCCTAAGAGACCTAAAAAGAGGAAGAGAAGGTGGGCTGAAATGGCGTCTGTATTAATACACGCCAAAGACACCAGCGTTCAATATAACAGTTTAGTAAATAGAGAGAATTGCAGTACATTACCAATCAGATGGAGATGCCCGGCATCTAAGACTGCATCTGCCCGGTCGCCGGAAGTCTGGGACAAAAACTGTTGTAAAAGTAAAAATTAGCCACGTTCTCCCTTATAATCCTGTCGCTGGGCTGTCACATGAGCGAGAGACTTGAAAAGAGGAAGTTACTTGCCCTGTAGTCCCAGCACAAGTAACGTATATTCACAGACAATATAAAATAAATAAATAAACTACAGGGAGTAAGAGAAACTGTAGAGAAACGGTAGAGAAGCCAAGGAATAGGAAACAAGCAGGTAACGATAAGGCCAGGTATCCACAGGAGGAACGGGGCAGATTGACCCGTAATTTGTAAAATGTAAATTGTGTGATGCATAAGACTTTATCTTTATTGGGTTGTGATGTGTACCCAAGGACTGCCAAACTTGAATGAGAGAATAAGGAAGTAAGGGATTAGCCTGATTCAGAGGGGTGGAGCTAGATGATGCAAGAACACGTCTCTTATCCAAGGAGGGGGTAAGAATCATAGATAGCCAGAAGAAAAAGTTTTGTTTTTTCTCCTGTCCCAAACTCAGCTTTCCACGGTTCCTGACAAATTATGGGACACCCACAAGACAGGCATAGGGAAATTGAATATATCCACCATGATGATATATACGAGACCCAGATACACACCCCTGGGTCAAACAGTATCCCCCTAGTTAAAAAAAAAAAAAAAAAAAAGGGGTGAAGGGTCAGCCACACATGTTAGGTGCTGTGTGCTGATGCTTTGGAAAAACTGCCAACCGGCCACAATTTCACTGTTAATTTCTCTTGCAGAAGGCTGTAAGGCCTGGAGGCCTCCAAAGACTAACCAAGTTCTGCAGGCCATACCTGTACATACACTGTTGCCAAATTCCGCACCTTTCTGGGCCTTGTTTCATACTGCCACCCATACGACAGTATTGACACAAAAGCACGGAGGACAACCACAGCCATGAGGTTAGATCCAGTGACTCGAGGAGCTCCCTCATCTGCTTTTGCGGTGGCAGCAGTACAGGTAATGGTTGACAAATCTTCTAAGTTGGTATTGGACTACCCTCTAGTGGTCCACACCCCAAATGACACCCAGAACATACTCATGCAAGTGCAACCCAAGCACTTATCTCTGGCCTATTAGATCCGGCTAAAATGTGCTCTTTCCATGCCTCCCCCAATATTTCTTCCCAATGTTGTAATACCCTGAATCCGGCTACTCTTCTTTTAATCAGGTATTCCTGGGGGGAGGGGAGGCATAGGTGATCTGAGTATGGCAGATCAGCTATTTTTTTAAATTGTTTAAAATTCTGTGCAACAAGATTCTGACATTATTGTAGTGATGTACACACTGTTAATGATGCATATTTTGAGTTTTCTTTTGTAGATGGTATCAGGGTGAGGATTGATGATTCCGAACCAGATATGCAGAGGTCACACAACAAGATGTCCTAAACGCAGAAGCTCTGCCTCCGCATGTCTCAGGGCAAGAAGCGGAACCGGAGGCCCTCACTGAGGCGTGTGGAGTGGTAGAAGGTAAGTCGGCAACTCTTTACACTGACTCCTGGAATGCATTTGGCATAGCTCATGATTATGGCCCAATATGGAAGGCCAGACAGCTTGTTATCTCAGTAGGACAGCCAATTAAGAATGGTGCAGCGGTGCAGAATCTCATGGAAACCCTACTACTACTACCTGGCAATGGAGAATTCACATCGATTTCTACAATGGAGAAGCGAGAGGTGACACCCTCGCCGACAACACAGCAAAGGCAGCGGCCCTCAAGCCGTGGAAGAAAGAAGAATAGATACTGACAGCATGAGTCAGTGACAAAAACTTTGGACTTTGATAAAAACTTTGGACTTTGATAAAAACTTTGGACTTTGATAAAGACTTTGGACTTTGATATGTCAAGGATTTTACAGTTACAAGTCAACGAGGAAAGAAAGCAGATGGGCTAAAAGACGGGAGCGACAGAACAGGACGGCGTATGGCGAACAATCAACAGAACTTGCCTACAGAGGTCCCTGTTCCCCATGATGGCCCAACTGGTACACAGAATCAAAAGCAGCGATGACGGCGACACTGAACAAGAATGGGTGACACCTGGGTTCTCCGTAGCTGCTGCATCATTTGTCCAGTTAGCATGATCTTTGCCATATGCGAGTCCGGACAGAAGTAAGGTGGCCATATCACACTTGCCTTGACCACTCTACCCATTTCAGGGACTGCCAATTTGACCACATTCAGCTCACACCTGTTGGGGAGTATGAATATGTGCTTGATGTTGCTCGAGTCTTTTTCAGGTCGGAGGCCCACCCTGATACTAAGGTAAATGAGCAGATAACCACACAGAAGCTCATGAATGAGGTAATCTGCAGATACAGGGTACCGGAAGTGAATGAGGTAAACGAAGGTACACACTTCATAGGTGAAATAATGTGACATCATGTCTAGAAAGTAATTGGACAGGGGAATGTGCCTTAGTAAAGCCCTTATGCTCCCCCACATCCTGTCAGACAGCATTGAAGATAATGAGGTTACCCCCATAGTTACTCTATCTTGACCCAACTCTGCTGTGTTCTGTAGTTATCCTGTCATGTTGGTCTACCCTTGTTTTCTGCATAGGTACGATGGCTCTTTCCAGTCTTGTCACTAGGTAGTGTAGGGTCAGAGTAGGCGGCCTGGACGTGTTCACCATCAGGACTATCTCCAGGAGGGACATCGGTGTGGGTGAAGATCAGGGTGTCCCACGCCGTGCGTACCTGTGCACACTACTAGTATTGTAACAGCACATTAGAGTGAGAAGAGAGGCTCCTGGTGATAGTTTTGACCCACACATGTACGTTGACGTCATAAGACAGCCAAGGGGGGTACCTGACGAGTTTTTAAAATTTTTCCTGATTTATTATGGTAAATAAAATGTTGACCAGATTAATTATGTTTATTACAATTAAAAGTGATTTATAAGTTATACTAGAGACGCCTTATAGGGACTAGTCGACCAATAGGACCTACCTCGACTATGACTTTTCAAAATAGAATGGCACTAGGTACGATTTTAGCCAAAAAAGGGAGTGTCTGTAAGATGATAGGAGAGACTTGTACCTACATTCCAGACAAAACGTGACCCGCAGGTAAAGACGCAGTTGCCATTAAGAAGCTGACCGTACTAACTAAAAAGAGCTAACCTTAGTCTGTTTTCCTCAGTAAGGTACCTAACGGGAGAAGGAAAAAATATATAAAATAAGTTTTGAAACATTGTGTATTTAGAACACTGTGATAGGTTTTCGCTAAGATTTTGCTTTATTTTATCTGCAGTGCACTCGGCTTATGTCCACGCAACATACCGGTGTTACAACGCCCCTGGTCCTGTTACCTTGCTGCCTCTGGAAAAGGGAAGTGGAAATAATCACCTTGAAGCTCTTTCCAGATTGATATATATGATCATGCACTTACTAATGAGACAGGGGTTTAGTCATATTGATCAGTAATTAGATAGTTCTGATTTTGCACTCTTGTTGATGAATCGAGGTAACGTCAAGAAGGCGGGGTTCTATACAAGTTATGCAGTGTTTACCTGAAATAGTAAAAGTCGCACCTCTCCTAACCTAATTATGTTTGTCACCTTTATAGTCATCCTAATTTCTGTTTGTTGTTGCATACAGTGTATTCCGACCCTGATGACTGCCTGGTCCACCTGTCCCACTACGATGTCCAACAAAAAGCCCACTATCAGCGCAAACGTCGTCATCATGGATCCAGAATACGATGATGTCGAACCATCCTATACCCCCATGACAGCAATAGCTCCAGTGTACAACACAATGCGAGTCTAGGGTCAGCGGTGGGGGTGGGACGGAGCAGGGCGAGTTTAGTGAAACAGATAGTTTCAAGGGGGGTCTGTGGTGGAAGCCCAGTATATATCTATATGGATCGGTGGGCCTTGGCAGTAGACAGTTGTCAATTTAACATTCTGTATACATATTTGCTTTCTGTCTTGCTACAAATATAATGTTCTTACAGTTATGCAATAGGTACTTCCGCTCATATGAAAATATCTGTTTTATAACTCTGCTGACATGGGGAAGCCAACATGAAACTTCTGTTCTCAAAACGCTGACAAGATAATATATAGTATAAACACGTTACATTTTCCATCTGTTTTGCAATTTTGGAAGACAGTTAACTCAGACATGGACAACCGCAGTCTGAAACAGCTACCGCAGAAATTACCCAAGCAATTTTACTGGAAACGTATGCAAATAACATGGGAGGTTTGTGCAATTTATAGTTCATGATTAGAGATGAGCGAACGCGTTCGTCCGAGCTTGATATTCGTGCGAATATTAGGGTGTTCGGGATGTTCGTTATTCGTGACGAACACCATGCGGTGTTCTGGTTACTTTCACTTCCTTCCCTGAGACGTTAGCGCGCTTTTCTGGCCAATTGAAAGACAGGGAAGGCATTACAACTTCCCCCTGCAACGTTTAAGCCCTATACCACCCCCCTGCTGTGAGTGGCTGGCGAGATCAGGTGTTCGCCTAATATAAAAGTCGGCCCCTCCCGCGGCTCGCCTCAGATGCGGTGTGAGTTAGATGAGGGACAGTGCTGTTTATACCGGAGCTGCTGTAGGGAAAGAATTGGTAGTTAGTGTAGGCTTCAAGACCCCCCAAAGGTCCTTATTAGGGCCACTGATAGCTGTGTGTTGGCTGCTGTTAGCAGTGGGATTTTTTTTTCTTTCTCAAAATCGCCTCTGCAGACCGTTGCACCTGGCATTAGGGACAGAAGTGCTGCATAGGCAGGGAGAGTGTTAGGAGTGAGTGTAGCCTTCAAGAACCTCAACGGTCCTTTCTAGGGCCATATTTATCCGTGTGCAGTACTGTCCAGGCTGCTGTTGGCTGTGCTGCATTTTTTTTGGGCTTCTCAAAATCGCCTCTGCAGAGCATTGCACCCTCCATTGATACTGCAGGGAAAGAATTGTATAGGCAGGGCCACAACACAGTTATTATTCATAGAATATACGCAGTGCTGCCTGTTGGTGGGAAAAAACTGAAAAGAAATCTATTTGTCCAGCCTGTGTCCGTCCTTACGCCTGTGGAGACGTGTGAGCTGCGTGAAAAACATTGCTAAATCATACGCAGCCAGCTACGCTTTACTGCTGGGTTCGCCATTTGCTTTCCTTAATTGGGGAAAAAAATACCTGCTCTCCAAGAGTTATAATAACTCTGCTACCCTCACGTTCTGTGACACATAAGCAGGGACACAGCGCAGTTATTAAACTTCGCAGGTTCATTGAATATACGCAGTGCTGCCTGTTGGTGGGAAAAAACTGAAAACAAATCTATTTGTCCAGCCTGTGTCCGTCCTTACGCCTGTGGAGACGTGTGAGCTGCGTGAAAAACATTGCTAAATCATACGCAGCCAGCTACGCTTTACTGCTGGGTTCGCCATTTGCTTTCCTTAATTGGGAAAAAAAATACCTGCTCTCCAAGAGTTATAATAACTCTGCTACCCTCACGTTCTGTGACACATAAGCAGGGACACAGCGCAGTTATTAAACTTCGCAGGTTCATTGAATATACGCAGTGCTGCCTGTTGGTGGGAAAAAACTGAAAAGAAATCTATTTGTCCAGCCTGTGTCCGTCCTTACGCCTGTGTAGACGTGTGAGCTGCGTGAAAAACATTGCTAAATCATACGCAGCCAGCTACGCTTTACTGCTGGGTTCGCCATTTGCTTTCCTTAATTGGGGAAAAAAATACCTGCTCTCCAAGAGTTATAATAACTCTGCTACCCTCACGTTCTGTGACACATAAGCAGGGACACAGCGCAGTTATTAAACTTCGCAGGTTCATTGAATATACGCAGTGCTGCCTGTTGGTGGGAAAAAACTGAAAACAAATCTATTTGTCCAGCCTGTGTCCGTCCTTACGCCTGTGTAGACGTGTGAGCTGCGTGAAAAACATTGCTAAATCATACGCAGCCAGCTACGCTTTACTGCTGGGTTCGCCATTTGCTTTCCTTAATTGGGAAAAAAAATACCTGCTCTCCAAGAGTTATAATAACTCTGCTACCCTCACGTTCTGTGACACATAAGCAGGGACACAGCGCAGTTATTAAACTTCGCAGGTTCATTGAATATACGCAGTGCTGCCTGTTGGTGGGAAAAAACTGAAAAGAAATCTATTTGTCCAGCCTGTGTCCGTCCTTACGCCTGTGGAGACGTGTGAGCTGCGTGAAAAACATTGCTAAATCATACGCAGCCAGCTACGCTTTACTGCTGGGTTCGCCATTTGCTTTCCTTAATTGGGGAAAAAAATACCTGCTCTCCAAGAGTTATAATAACTCTGCTACCCTCACGTTCTGTGACACATAAGCAGGGACACAGCGCAGTTATTAAACTTCGCAGGTTCATTGAATATACGCAGTGCTGCCTGTTGGTGGGAAAAAACTGAAAACAAATCTATTTGTCCAGCCTGTGTCCGTCCTTACGCCTGTGTAGACGTGTGAGCTGCGTGAAAAACATTGCTAAATCATACGCAGCCAGCTACGCTTTACTGCTGGGTTCGCCATTTGCTTTCCTTAATTGGGAAAAAAAATACCTGCTCTCCAAGAGTTATAATAACTCTGCTACCCTCACGTTCTGTGACACATAAGCAGGGACACAGCGCAGTTATTAAACTTCGCAGGTTCATTGAATATACGCAGTGCTGCCTGTTGGTGGGAAAAAACTGAAAACAAATCTATTTGTCCAGCCTGTGTCCGTCCTTACGCCTGTGGAGACGTGTGAGCTGCGTGAAAAACATTGCTAAATCATACGCAGCCAGCTACGCTTTACTGCTGGGTTCGCCATTTGCTTTCCTTAATTGGGAAAAAAAATACCTGCTCTCCAAGAGTTATAATAACTCTGCTACCCTCACGTTCTGTGACACATAAGCAGGGACACAGCGCAGTTATTAAACTTCGCAGGTTCATTGAATATACGCAGTGCTGCCTGTTGGTGGGAAAAAACTGAAAAGAAATCTATTTGTCCAGCCTGTGTCCGTCCTTACGCCTGTGTAGACGTGTGAGCTGCGTGAAAAACATTGCTAAATCATACGCAGCCAGCTACGCTTTACTGCTGGGTTCGCCATTTGCTTTCCTTAATTGGGGAAAAAAATACCTGCTCTCCAAGAGTTATAATAACTCTGCTACCCTCACGTTCTGTGACACATAAGCAGGGACACAGCGCAGTTATTAAACTTCGCAGGTTCATTGAATATACGCAGTGCTGCCTGTTGGTGGGAAAAAACTGAAAACAAATCTATTTGTCCAGCCTGTGTCCGTCCTTACGCCTGTGTAGACGTGTGAGCTGCGTGAAAAACATTGCTAAATCATACGCAGCCAGCTACGCTTTACTGCTGGGTTCGCCATTTGCTTTCCTTAATTGGGAAAAAAAATACCTGCTCTCCAAGAGTTATAATAACTCTGCTACCCTCACGTTCTGTGACACATAAGCAGGGACACAGCGCAGTTATTAAACTTCGCAGGTTCATTGAATATACGCAGTGCTGCCTGTTGGTGGGAAAAAACTGAAAACAAATCTATTTGTCCAGCCTGTGTCCGTCCTTACGCCTGTGTAGACGTGTGAGCTGCGTGAAAAACATTGCTAAATCATACGCAGCCAGCTACGCTTTACTGCTGGGTTCGCCATTTGCTTTCCTTAATTGGGAAAAAAAATACCTGCTCTCCAAGAGTTATAATAACTCTGCTACCCTCACGTTCTGTGACACATAAGCAGGGACACAGCGCAGTTATTAAACTTCGCAGGTTCATTGAATATACGCAGTGCTGCCTGTTGGTGGGAAAAAACTGAAAACAAATCTA
The DNA here is from genome assembly GCF_035609145.1 of Eleutherodactylus coqui. Classification (NCBI taxonomy): domain Eukaryota; kingdom Metazoa; phylum Chordata; class Amphibia; order Anura; family Eleutherodactylidae; genus Eleutherodactylus; species Eleutherodactylus coqui. The sequence goes on along the minus strand of NC_089848.1, from coordinate 132,886,721 downwards.
TTTGTCCAGCCTGTGTCCGTCCTTACGCCTGTGGAGACGTGTGAGCTGCGTGAAAAACATTGCTAAATCATACGCAGCCAGCTACGCTTTACTGCTGGGTTCGCCATTTGCTTTCCTTAATTGGGAAAAAAAATACCTGCTCTCCAAGAGTTATAATAACTCTGCTACCCTCACGTTCTGTGACACATAAGCAGGGACACAGCGCAGTTATTAAACTTCGCAGGTTCATTGAATATACGCAGTGCTGCCTGTTGGTGGGAAAAAACTGAAAACAAATCTATTTGTCCAGCCTGTGTCCGTCCTTACGCCTGTGTAGACGTGTGAGCTGCGTGAAAAACATTGCTAAATCATACGCAGCCAGCTACGCTTTACTGCTGGGTTCGCCATTTGCTTTCCTTAATTGGGAAAAAAAATACCTGCTCTCCAAGAGTTATAATAACTCTGCTACCCTCACGTTCTGTGACACATAAGCAGGGACACAGCGCAGTTATTAAACTTCGCAGGTTCATTGAATATACGCAGTGCTGCCTGTTGGTGGGAAAAAACTGAAAACAAATCTATTTGTCCAGCCTGTGTCCGTCCTTACGCCTGTGGAGACGTGTGAGCTGCGTGAAAAACATTGCTAAATCATACGCAGCCAGCTACGCTTTACTGCTGGGTTCGCCATTTGCTTTCCTTAATTGGGAAAAAAAATACCTGCTCTCCAAGAGTTATAATAACTCTGCTACCCTCACGTTCTGTGACACATAAGCAGGGACACAGCGCAGTTATTAAACTTCGCAGGTTCATTGAATATACGCAGTGCTGCCTGTTGGTGGGAAAAAACTGAAAACAAATCTATTTGTCCAGCCTGTGTCCGTCCTTACGCCTGTGTAGACGTGTGAGCTGCGTGAAAAACATTGCTAAATCATACGCAGCCAGCTACGCTTTACTGCTGGGTTCGCCATTTGCTTTCCTTAATTGGGGAAAAAAATACCTGCTCTCCAAGAGTTATAATAACTCTGCTACCCTCACGTTCTGTGACACATAAGCAGGGACACAGCGCAGTTATTAAACTTCGCAGGTTCATTGAATATACGCAGTGCTGCCTGTTGGTGGGAAAAAACTGAAAACAAATCTATTTGTCCAGCCTGTGTCCGTCCTTACGCCTGTGTAGACGTGTGAGCTGCGTGAAAAACATTGCTAAATCATACGCAGCCAGCTACGCTTTACTGCTGGGTTCGCCATTTGCTTTCCTTAATTGGGAAAAAAAATACCTGCTCTCCAAGAGTTATAATAACTCTGCTACCCTCACGTTCTGTGACACATAAGCAGGGACACAGCGCAGTTATTAAACTTCGCAGGTTCATTGAATATACGCAGTGCTGCCTGTTGGTGGGAAAAAACTGAAAACAAATCTATTTGTCCAGCCTGTGTCCGTCCTTACGCCTGTGGAGACGTGTGAGCTGCGTGAAAAACATTGCTAAATCATACGCAGCCAGCTACGCTTTACTGCTGGGTTCGCCATTTGCTTTCCTTAATTGGGAAAAAAAATACCTGCTCTGCCACAGTTAATAACTCTGCTACCCTCACGTTCTGTGACACATAAGCAGGGACACAGCACAGTTATTAAACTTAGATAATTCATTCACTAGAGGCAGTGGGGCCTTTCGTTTTCCAAAAAGGGCAAAAATTATATTTGGCCTGCAGTCTTGCGCCAATTTATTTCCTGCCTGGGAAATCTAATCACTGGTAATACAGCATGCTGAGGGGTAGGGGTAAGCCTAGAGGACGTGGACGTGGACGTGGCCGAGGACGCGGAGGGCCAAGTCAGGGTGTGGGCACAGGCCAAGCTCCTGATCCAGGTGTGTCGCAGCCGACTGCTGCGCGATTAGGAGAGAGGCACGTTTCTGGCGTCCCCACATTCATCGCCCAATTAATGGGTCCACGCGGGAGACGGTTATTAGAAAATGAGCAGTGTGAGCAGGTCCTGTCCTGGATGGCAGAAAGTGCTTCGAGCAACCTATCGTCTACCCGCAGTTCTGCGCCGTCCACTGCTGCCAATCCGAATCCTCTGTCTGCTGCTCCTCCTTCCTCCCAGCCTCCTCACTCCACTACAATAACACCTGCTCAGGAGCGGGAGCACTCCCAGGAACTGTTCTCGGGCCCCTGCTTAGATTGGGCAGCAGCGGTTCCTCTCCCACCAGAGGAGTTTATCGTCACTGATGCCCAACCATTCGAAAGTTCCCGGGGTCCGGGGGAAGAGGCTGGGGACTTCCGCCAACTGTCTCAACAACTTTCTGTGGGTGAGGAGGACGATGACGATCAGACACAGTTGTCTTGCAGTGAGGTAGTAGTAAGGGCAGTAAGTCCCAGGGAGCAGCGCACAGAGGATTCGGAGGAAGAGCAGCAGGACGATGAGGTGACTGACCCCACCTGGTGTGCAACGCTTACTCAGGAGGACAGGTCTTCAGAGGGGGAGTCAAGGGCATCAGCAGGGCAGGTTGCAAGAGGCAGTGCAGTGGCCAGGGGTAGAGGCAGGGCCAGACCGAATAATCCACCAAGTGTTTCCCAAAGCGCCCCCTCGCGCCATGCCACCCTGCGGAGGCCGAGGTGCTCTAAGGTCTGGCAGTTTTTCACAGAGACGCCTGACGACCGACGAACAGTGGTGTGCAACCTTTGTCGCGCAAAGCTCAGCCGGGGAGCCAACACCAACAGCCTCACCACCACCAGCATGCGCAGACATATGATGGCCAAGCACCCCACAAGGTGGGACGAAGGCCGTTCACCGCCTCCGGTTTGCACCCCTGCCTCTCCCCCTGTGCCCCAACCTGCCACTGAGATGCAACCCCCCTCTCAGGACACAGGCACTACCGCCTCATGGCCTGCACCCACACCCTCATCTCCGCTGTCCTCGGCCCCATCCAGCAGTGTAGTTCAGCGCACCGTTCAGCCGTCGCTTGCGCAAGTGTTCGAGCGCAAGCGCAAGTACGCCGCCACGCACCCGCACGCTCAAACGTTAACCGTCCGCATCGCAAAATTCATCAGCCTTGAGATGCTGCCGTATAGGGTTGTGGAAACGGAGTCCTTCAAAAGTATCATGGAGGCGGCGGCCCCGCGCTACTCAGTTCCCAGTCGCCACTACTTTTCCCGATGTGCCGTCCCAGCCCTGCACGACCACGTCTCCCGCAACATTGTGCGCGCCCTCACCAACGCGGTTACTGCCACGGTCCACTTAACTACGGACACGTGGACAAGCACAGGCGGGCAGGGCCACTACATCTCCCTGACGGCACATTGGGTGAATTTAGTGGAGGCTGGGACAGAGTCAGAGCCTGGGACCGCTCACGTCCTACCCACCCCCAGAATTGCGGGCCCCAGCTCGGTGCTGGTATCTGCGGAGGTCTATGCTTCCTCCACTAAAGCACCCTCCTCCTCCTCCTCCTCCTCTGTCTCACAATCAAGATGTGTTAGCAGCAGCATGTCGCCAGCAGTCGGTGTCGCGCGGTGTGGCAGCACAGCGGTGGGCAAGCGTCAGCAGGCCGTGCTGAAACTACTCAGCTTAGGCGATAAGAGGCACACGGCCCACGAACTGCTGCAGGGTCTGACACAGCAGACGGACCGCTGGCTTGCGCCGCTGAGCCTCCAACCGGGCATGGTCGTGTGTGACAACGGCCGTAACCTGGTGGCGGCTCTGCAGCTCGGCAGCCTCACGCACGTGCCATGCCTGGCCCACGTATTTAATTTGGTGGTTCAGCGCTTTCTGAAAAGCTACCCACGCTTGTCAGACCTGCTCGTAAAGGCGCGCCGGCTCTGCGCACATTTCCGCAAGTCCCACACGGACGCTGCCACCCTGCGCACCCTGCAACATCACTTTAAGCTGCCAGTGCACCGACTGCTGTGCGACGTGCCCACACGGTGGAACTCTACGCTCCACATGTTGGCCAGGCTCTATGAACAGCGTAGAGCTATAGTCGAATACCAACTCCAACATGGGCGGCGCAGTGGGAGTCAGCCTCCTCAATTCCTTTCAGAAGAGTGGGCCTGGTTGGCAGACATCTGCCATGTCCTTGGTAATTTTGAGGAGTCTACCCAGGTGGTGAGCGGCGATGCTACAATCATTAGCGTCACCATTCCTCTGCTATGCATCTTGAGAAATTCCCTGCAAACCATAAAGGCAGCTGCTTTGCGCTCGGAAACGGGGGCGGGGGAAGACAGTATGCCGCTGGATAGTCAGGGCACCCTCCTGTCTATTTCTCAGCGCGTACAGGAGGAGGAGGAGGAGCATGAGGAGGATGAGGAGGAGGGGGAAGAGACAGCTTGGCCCGCTGCTGACGGTACACCGGCTGATTGCCTGTCATCCTTTCAGCGTGTATGGCCTGAGGAGGAGGAGGAGGAGGAGGAGGATCCTGAAAGTGATCTTCCTAGTGAAGACAGCCATGTGTTGCGTACAGGTACCCTGGCACACATGGCTGACTTCATGTTAGGATGCCTTTCTCGTGACCCTCGCGTTGCACGCATTCTGGCCACTACGGATTACTGGGTGTACACACTGCTCGATCCACGGTATAAGGAGAACCTGCCCACTCTGATTCCCGAAGAGGAAAGGGGTTCGAGAGTGTTGCTATACCACAGGACCCTTGCGGACAAGCTGATGGTAAAATTCCCAGCCGACAGCGCTAGTGGCAGAAGGCGCAGTTCCGAGGGCCATGTTGCAGGGGATGTGCGTAGATCGAGCAGCATGTACATCCCAGGCAGTGCAACAGTCTTTAAGGGCCTGGCCAGCTTTATGGCTCCCCACCAAGACTGTGTCACCGCTCCCCAGTCACGGCTGAGTCGGCGGGAGCACTGCAAAAGGATGGTGAGGGAGTACGTAGCGGATCGCACGACCATCCTTGGTGACGCCTCTGCCCCCTACAACTACTGGGTGTCGAAGCTGGACACGTGGCCTGAACTAGCCCTGTATGCCCTTGAGGTGCTTGCTTGTCCTGCGGCTAGCGTCTTGTCGGAGAGGGTGTTTAGTGCGGCTGGGGGAATCATCACCGATAAGCGTAGCCGCTTGTCAACCGACAGTGCCGACAGGCTAACACTCATCAAGATGAACAAAGGCTGGATTTCCCCAGACTTCTGTTCTCCACCAGCGGACAGCAGCGATACGTAAGCAATACGTAGGCTGCACCCGCGGATGGAAGCTACGTTCTCTCTCACCATCCAAAACGGGGACATTTCTGCTTCATCAATCTGTGTCTAATATTCCTCCTCCTCCTCCTCCTGCTCCTCCTCCTGAAACCTCACGTAATCACGCTGAACGGGCAATTTTTCTTAGGGCCACAAGGCTCACTCAAATAATTTTTCTGAACAATTTTTCTAAGTTTCAATTAGCTTAAAAGCGTTGGAACTTTAACTTGAACCAATTTTTCGTTACACTGGGCTGCCTCCAGGCCTAGTTACCACTTAAGCCACATTAACCAAAGCGATTCACCTGCCATCTTGATTGGGCATGGCCAATTTTTACTGAGGTACATTAGTACTGTTGGTACACCAATTTTTTGGGGCCCTCACCTACAGTGTAATCATAGTAATTTCTATGTTCTTCGCCTGCACTCATGGTACAGAAAGGTGTGTGGGGTTGGCCTACAGTTTAGCTACATAAATGTCACTTGTGCCTTGGCTATACTAAGGCTACTGAAATGGAACGAAGACTGCGCTCCCGCTATACTGCTGCTTCAGAATTGTTACTGGGGCCTGTCTTGAGTGCTACTATTGCTTACATGGAACGAAGACTGCGCTCCCGCTATACTGCTGCTTCAGAATTGTTACTGGGGCCTGTCTTGAGTGCTACTATTGCTTACATGGAACGAAGACTGCGCTCCCGCTATACTGCTGCTTCAGAATTGTTACTGGGGCCTGTCTTGAGTGCTACTATTGCTTACATGGAACGAAGACTGCGCTCCCGCTATACTGCTGCTTCAGAATTGTTACTGGGGCCTGTCTTGAGTGCTACTATTGCTTACATGGAACGAAGACTGCGCTCCCGCTATACTGCTGCTTCAGAATTGTTACTGGGGCCTGTCTTGAGTGCTACTATTGCTTACATGGAACGGACACGTGGAGAGGACACGTAGTGCCTCAAAAACATCCCCCTCCTCCTCCAACAGGGAAAACATTGTTGGCAAATGCCTTTGCATTGGTTCGTCTGGCGGCAGTCCAAGAATTTCACCTTTACCGACACTACTAGAGAGCCCCCCCACCATCCCCCCGCCACGGCCCACTTAATCCTGGCCACATTCCGAAAACCAACAAAATACAACCGTGGTACTAGGTCCGCAGTCACCACCACATTACCACCAACGCGGTTACTGTTAAGGTGCATATAACCACGGACACGTGGAGAGGACACGTAGTGCCTCAAAAACATCCCCCTCCTCCTCCAACAGGGAAAACATTGTTGGCAAATGCCTTTGCATTGGTTCGTCTGGCGGCAGTCCAAGAATTTCACCTTTACCGACACTACTAGAGAGCCCCCCCACCATCCCCCCACCACGGCCCACTTAATCCTGGCCACATTCCGAAAACCAACAAAATACAACCGTGGTACTAGGTCCGCAGTCACCACCACATTACCACCAACGCGGTTACTGTTAAGGTGCATATAACCACGGACACGTGGAGAGGACACGTAGTGCCTCAAAAACATCCCCCTCCTCCTCCAACAGGGAAAACATTCTTGGCAAATGTCTTTGCATTGCTTCGTCTGGTGGCAGTCCAAGAATTTCACCTTTACCGACACAACGAGAGCCCCCACACCATCCCCCCGCCACGGCCCACTTAATCCTGGCCGCATTCCGAAAACCAACAAAATACAACCGTGGTACTAGGTCCGCAGTCACCACCACATTACCACCAACGCGGTTACTGTTAAGGTGCATATAACCAGTCTGACTGGGGCATGCAGACACCTTGACAGAATGAATAGTGTGTGGCACATAGGTTCCCCATTGCTATGCCCACGTGTGCAGCTCCTGATGGCGGTGGCACAGGATTGTATTTCTCATTGCTTCTGTACAGCATTGTGGGCTATCGCCCCGCCCCTATTAAAGAGGGTCGCTACCTAGCCGTGCCAACCCTGTGCAGTGTGTGCCTGCGGTCCCTCGTCGTGGCAGACGCACTTCTAAATAGACGTGAGGGTGGTGTGGCATGAGGGCAGCTGAAGGCTGCGCAGGGACAGTTTGGTGTGCGCTGTGGGGGGGAGGGGGTGCGGTTGGGCAGCATGTAACTCAGGAGAAGTGGCAGTGGAGTGTCATGCAGGCAGTGATTGTGCTTTGTTGGAGGTAGTGTGGTGCTTAGCAAAGGTATGCCATGCTAATGAGCGCTTTTCAGAAGTAAAAGTTGTTGGGAGGGGGGGGGGGCCCACTCTTGCCGCTATTGTGGCTTAATAGTGGGACCTGTGAACTTAGGATGCAGCCCAACATGTAGCCCCTCGCCTGCCCTATCCGTCACTGTGTCATTCCCATCACTTTCCTGAATTGCCCAGATTTTCACACATGAAAACCTTAGCGAGCATCGGCGAAATACAAAAATGTTCCGGTCGCCCATTGACTTCAATGGGGTTCGTTGTTCGAAACGAACCCTCGAGCATCACGGGAAGTTCGTTACGAATAACGAACACCCGAACATTTTGGTGTTCGCTCATCTCTATTCATGATGTAACATCCAATCATATCGAAGGAACCACACGTGGCTCCAAGACAACCCACTCATTTCATCCACCACCTGATGGCCAATCACAGATGACCGGAGGATGGAAGAATTGCAAGATGCTTATCCAATAATTAAACAATACTTTGTATCTATGTAATCTTTGACCTGCCCAGATGGGCGGATATGTTAAACTCTTAAAACAGGCTACACGCCGATCATTAAAGTTAGAATTGAGGAAGCTATGCATGCTGAACCTTGTGTCAGTGTGAAAACTTCTTATGCGCATTATCAATTCAGAATTAATATGGAAGGGTGTAAACATTCCAAATTGAGTAAGCCGTGGTTCCGCAAAGGAGGGTTCCGCGACACTACAGGAATGTTACTGGGGTCTGCTTATACTACTGCTACTTAAATGTTACAGGGGTCTGGCCATACTTCTGCCACGTAAATGTTACAGGGGTCTGCCTATACTTCTGCTACAAGAATGTTACAGGGGTCTGCCTATACTGCTGCCACGCAAAATGTTACAGGGGTCTGCCTATACTTCTGCTACAAGAATGTTACAGAGGTCTGCCTATACTGCTGCCACGTTAATGTTACAGGGGTCTGCCTATACTTCTACTACAAGAATGTTACAGGGGTCTGCCTATACTGCTGCCACGCAAAATATTACAGGGGTCTGCCTATACTGCTGCTACAAGAATGTTACAGGGGTCTGCCGATACTTCTGCCACATAAATGTTACAGGGGTCTGCCTATATTTCTGCCACTTAAATGCTACAGGGGTCTGCCTATACTTCTGCCACTTAAATGATATAGGGGTCTGCCAATACTGCTGCTACAAAAATGTTACAGGGGTCTGCCTATACTGCTGCTTAAGGAATGTTACTGGGGTCTGCCTATACTGCTGCCACTTAAATGTTACAGGGGTCTGCCTATACTTCTGCTGCCACTTAAATGTTACAGGGGTCTGCCTATACTGCTGCTACAAAAATGTTACAGGGGTCTGCCTATACTTCTGCTACAAGAATGTTACTGGGGTCTGCCTATACTGCTGCCACGTAAATGTTACAGGGGTCTGCCTATACTGCTGCCACTTAAATGTTACAGGGGTCTGCCTATACTGCTGCTACAAGAATGTTACTGAGGTCTGCCTATACTGCTGCTACAAAAATGTTACAGGGGTCTGCCTATACTTCTGCTACAATAATGTTACAGGGGTCTGCCTATACTGCTGCCACTTAAATGTTACAGGGGTCTGCCTATACTTCTATTAAAGAAATGGTACTGGGGTCTGCTTATACTAATGCAACCGAAATGTTACTGGGGTCTGCCTATACTGCTGCCACTTAAATGTTACAGGGGTCTGCCTATACTGCTGCTACAAGAATGTTACTGAGGTCTGCCTATACTGCTGCTACAAAAATGTTACAGGGGTCTGCCTATACTTCTGCTACAATAATGTTACAGGGGTCTGCCTATACTGCTGCCACTTAAATGTTACAGGGGTCTGCCTATACTTCTATTAAAGAAATGGTACTGGGGTCTGCTTATACTAATGCAACCAAAATGTTACTGGGGTCTGCTTATACCTTTTCTACTGGAATGTTACAGGGGTCTGTTTATACTATGGGTGCACACAGACTTCCCATTGCGGTGTTTTACCTATCAGGCCCAAAAACACTCACTGACTAGGGCACGAATTGTGGGCCGAGGCCAATATGTATTTTCTCTCGTGTTACCTGAGTTATCTGTGAAACTCGTTTGGGCCACTGAAGAGGAGCGTTACTGGCTAAATGTGACGTTCACAGCTGTACTAGCACCGGAGTCCGCTCTATGCCCGCATTTGCTGAGGGTGTGTGCAGTGGCCTATGTCCTCGGCGGAGTGAAAGTCTGCCATGTTTGGGCACTGTAATTTTTTCATGTTTATTACTTTTTGGGGGGGTTCCTTTTGCTCGCCTATGCTGTGGGTGCACAAAGACTTCCGATTGCGATGTTTTACCTGTTAGGCACAAAGTCACTGACTGACTTGGGTAGGGTGCAGAGTGCAGATGGCTTTCCCCTTGCGGTGTCGATTGAGCTATCTGACACCAACACAGAATGAATAGTGTGAGGGGACCCGGATTGCCCATTGCTATGTAACTCGCGGCACCTTGGGTCACACAGTGTGTTTGCTGGGACCGAGCCTGACCAAGGGCCCACTCACATACTTCCCACACAGGCTACAGCGGGTCCTGGTCATGGTTTTTTGGCCTTGTAGGGCCACCTCTTCCTCCTGCTTGGGGTCAGGGGATCAGCACTGGGCATCATGCATTTGCTGTTGTGTTACCACAGTTGTCTGATACACTGGTTCGGGCAAAAGAAGAGGAGCGTTACTGCATTAACCCTTTGCAATCCAATTTTAGATTCAGGGTTTTCTAGGGGGCTTTCTCTTTCTGCCATTATACAATGGCGCCATCTGCTGGCTAGAGCCAGTACTGTGGTATGGGACATGCTGGAGAGGCCCCCGACAACAGAGCAGCCAGTAATATACAGTAAGAATACCCTGCTGGGCGTCTTCCGACATCGGAGCTGTACAGCCTTCAATCAGAATGTCTTTAGATGTCAGACAGTGGATTGGAAAGGGTTAATGAGACGTTCAATGCTGTGCTAGCATCGGGGTCCGCTTCATGCCTACGATTGCTGAAGCTGTTGGCCGAGGCCTAGGTCCCGGGGAAACTGCAAGTACACCAGGTTGGGCCTGTGGAACTTTTTCCTGGCTAATCCAGTCATTGGAGCGGTGAAAGAAAACGTAACTGATTTAATGAGCCTGTCGCAGATGAACTAGCATCGAAGTCCGCTTCATGCCTACGATTGCTGGAGCTGTTGGCCGATTCCTAGGTCCTCACCCGCAGAAAATAGAGCATGCTGCGGGTGAGGACGGGAGAAATCGCGGTGCGTAATTCCGCGCTGGAATTACGCATCGTGAGCATTGTGCTATTAGGTTCAATAGAACCTAATAGCTGCGGGCAACGCAGCGGATTTTCGCCGCGAATTACGCGGCGGAAATCCGTTCGTGGGAAGGAGGCCTAAATGGCTGAGTCATAACAATACTCAGACTGACCGGTCTATTACTGTTTATGGACAGTGGTATCAATATATTTTTATCGGTTCCATGGGTTTTCCTGGATCTAGATTTATGTGTGTATGTTCTTCCTTTTAGTTATTTCTTTAATAAAAGCTATATTTTATTATATTTTTCGGTCAAGGGTCCACATAGTCAGTTCCAGTCATTGGAGCGGTGAAAGCAAATGTAACTGATTTAATGAGCCTGTCGCAGATGAACTAGTATCGAAGTCCACTTCATGCCTACGATTGCTGAAGCTGTTGGCCGAGGCCTACGTCCGGGGGAACTGCAAGTACGCCAGGTTGGGCCTGTGGAACATTTTCCTGGCTAATCCAGTCATTGGAGCGGTGAAAGAAAACGTAAGTGATGTACTGAGACCTTTCGCAGCTGAACTAGCATCGAAGTCCGCTTCATGTCCTCGATTGCTGAGGGTTTGTGCAGAGGCCTATGTCCTCGGCGCAGTGAAAGTCTGCCATGTTTGGGCACTCTGATTTCTTCATGGTTCATGTCTTGTGTCTCCTAGGACCCACCTATGCTGTGTGTGCACACAGACTTCCCATTGCGGTGATTTACCTGTCTGGCACAAAGGCACTGACTGACTTGGGTAGGGGGCAGAGTGCAAATGGCTTTCCCCTTGCGGTGTCGATTGAGCTATCCGACACCTAGACAGAATGAATACTGTGTGGGCACATGGATTCCCAATAGCTATGTAACTCATGCCCACGTTTGCAGCTCCTGACGGAGGTTGGCACTTTATTGGAATAAAGATCGAACGTCAGTTTCTCATTGATTCTCAACTGCATTGTGGGCTGTCGCCCCCCTTTTTACAGAAGGTCGCTACCTGGCCCTGCCAACCCTCTGCAGTGTGTGCCTCCGGTTCCTCCTCATGGCAGACGCACTTGGAAATAGACATGAGGGTGGTGTGACTATGAAGCGAGCGTGTGGCATGAGGGCAGCTGAAGGCTGCGCAGGGACACTTTTGTGTGCGCTGTGGACGCTGGGTCGCGTGGGGGGTTGGGCAGCATGTAACCCAGGAGAAGAGGCAGAGGTGTGACCCGCCGGCAGTGATTGTGCTTGGTTGGAGGTAGTGTGGTGTTTAGCTAAGGTGTGCCTTGCTAATGAGGGTTTGTCCGAAGTAAAAATTGTTAGGGGGGGGTGGGGGCACACTCTTGCCGCTATTGTGGCTTAATAGTGAGACCTGGTAGCCTGAGATACAGCCCTGCATGTTGCCCCTCGCCTGCCCTATCCGTTTCTGTGGCGTTTCCATCACTTTCGTAGGTTTTCCAGATTTTCACAAGTGAAAACCTAAGCGGAGCACCTGTCATATACAAAAATGCTCGAGTCGCCCATTGACTTCAATGGGGTTCGTTACTCGAAACGAACCCTTGAGCATCTCGGAAAGTTCTACTCGAGCAACGAGCACCCGAGCATTTTGGTGCTCGCTCATCTCTAATACATATATTAAAAGGAAATGAGAGAAATATTCTTTTTTTTTTTTGCTAATAGTTTGTCTGAGGTATATTGTAGACTGTGGTAATTTTGAATTTATGATATTCTTTTTTGTTTTGTTGTTTTATAATGAAATATATATATCTATATATATAAAATTGAATGTATGTCTGCGTGTCTGTTTGTCCTTTATGCGCTACTACACCATTCATCCGATCGCCATGAAACTTTGGGAAGTTGTTGAGTACACTCCTGGGAAGATTATAGGCATAGTACAACTATCCTATGATAAATGGCGCACTTGCGAGCGTCGTCGACAGTTACGCCCCCCCACGTAGATCGTTCGATTTCCATCATTGCCACTAATTCTCTCCCTTCCCGATGTTGTAGAAACATGATATTTGGCACAAGCATTGATTATGTCATAAATAGGAAAAGCTAATGGGTCCCAACTCGATTATTCAATTCTAAGCGCAAAAGAATTAGCGTCCAAATTTTACGTACGGAATCTAATTTTCTCACATAGAAACTTGAAATTTGGCACGGGCATTGAATATGTCATAAATAGGAAAAGGTAATGGGTCCCAACTCGATTATTCAATTCTATGCGCCAAAGAATTAGCGTCCAAATTTTACGTACGGAATCAAATTCTCTCGCTTCTTAATGTAATAGAAACTTGAAATTTGGCACGAGCATTGATTGTGTCAAAAATAGGAAAAGTTAATGGGTCCCAACTCGATTATTCAATTTTATGCGCAAAAGAATTAGCGTCCAAATTTTACGTACGGAATCTAATTTTCTCACTTTCCGGTGTCATAGAAACTTGAAATTTGGCACGAGCATTGATTATGTCATAAATAGGAAAAGTTAATGGGTCCCAACTCGATTATTCAACTCTATGCGCAAAAGAATTAGCGTCCAAATTTTACGTACGGAATCTAATTTTCTCACTTTCCGGTGTCATAGAAACTTGAAATTTGGCACGAGCATTGATTATGTCATAAATAGGAAAAGTTAATGGGTCCCAACTCGATTATTCAACTCTATGCGCAAAAGAATTAGCGTCCAAATTTTACGTACGGAATCTAATTTTCTCACTTTCCAGTGTCATAGAAACTTGAAATTTGGCACGAGCATTGATTATGTCATAAATAGGAAAAGCTAATGGGTCCCAACTCGATTATTCAATTCTATGCGCAAAAGAGTTAGCGTCCAAATTTTGCGTACGGAATGTAATTTTCTCACATAGAAACTTGAAATTTGGCACGGGCATTGAATATGTCACAAATAGGAAACGCTAATGGGTCCCAACTCGATTATTCAATTCTATGCGCAAAAGAATTAGCGTCCAAATTTTACGTATGGAATCTAATTTTCTCGCTTCCCAATGTCATAGAAACTCGAAATTTGGCATGAGCATTGAATATGTCATAAATAGGAAAAGCTAATCGGTCCCAACTCGATTATTCAATTTTATGCGCAAAAGAATTAGCGTCCAAATTTTACGTACGGAATCGAATTCTCTTGCTTCCCAATGTAATAGAAACTCGAAATTTGACGCGAGCATTGATTATGTCATAAAGAAGAAAAGTTTATGGGTCCCAACTCGATTATTCAATTCTAGGCGCAAAAGAATTAGCGTCCAAATTTTACGTACGGAATGTAGTTTTCTCGCTTCCCAATGTCATAGAAACTTGAAATTTGGCACGAGCATTGATTATGTCATAAATAGGAAAAGTTAATGGGAAGTTGTTGAGTACACTCCTGGGAAGATTACTGGCATAGTACATCTATCCTAGGATAGGTGGTGTGCGTGCGAGCGTCGTCGACAGTTATGCCCCCCAGACAAAGATCGTTTGATTTCCATCTCAAGCACAAAAGCAAAAGGCATTACGAGCAACGGGATGCGTGTTCAACTACAAAATGATGCATCCGCCGAACGTTTCGCAAGACAATTCCTGGATATTGAGAATGCTGAGGTAAAATGAAAGCTGTGCTGTGATTGGTTGCAATTTCTTATACTGCTGAGGTAAAATGAAAGCTGTGCTCTGATTGGTTGCTATTTCTTATACTGCTGAGGTAACATGAAAGCTGTGCTGTGATTGGTTGCTATATATTATACCGCTGAGGTAACACGAAAGCTGTGCTGTGATTGGTCGCTATATATTATACTGCTGAGGTAACATGAAAGCTGCTGTGCTGTGATTGTTTGTTATTAGAGATGAGCGAACACCAAAATGTTCGGGTGCTCGTTATTCGGAACGAACTTCCCGCGATGCTCGAGGGTTCGTTTCGAACAACGAACCCCATTGAAGTCAATGGGCGACCAGAGCATTTTTGTATTTCGCCGATGCTCGCTAAGGTTTTCATGTGTGAAAATCTGGGCAATTCAAGAAAGTGATGGGAATGACACAGAAACGGATAGGGCAGGCGAGGGGCTACATGTTGGGCTGCATCTCAAGTTCACAGGTCCCACTATTAAGCCACAATACCGGCAAGAGTGCCCCCCCCTCCCAACAACTTTTACTTCTGAAAAGCCCTCATTAGCATGGCATACCTTTGCTAAGCACCACACTAGCTACAACAAAGCACAATCACTGCCTGGATGACACTCCGCTGCCACTTCTCCTGGGTTACATGCTGACCAACCGCCCCCCCTCCCCCCCACAGCGCACACCAAAGTGTCCCTGCGCAGCCTTCAGCTGCCCTCATGCCACACCACCCTCATGTCTATTTAGAAGTGCGTCTGCCATGAGGAGGAACCGCAGGCACACACTGCAGAGGGTTGGCACGGCTAGGCAGCGACCCTCTTTAAAAGTGGTGAGTCGATAGCCCACAAAGCTGTACAGAAGCAATGAGAAATAGAATCCTGTGCCACCGCCATCAGGAGCTGCACACGTAGGCATAGCAATGGGGAACCTATGTGCCACACACTATTCATTCTGTCAAGGTGTCTGCATGCCCCAGTTAGACCGGGCTTTTTAATTCATAGACACAGGCAGGTACAACTCCCTATTGTGAAGTCCCTGTGGACCGACAGCATGGGTGGGTGCCAGGAAGCCACCGGCGGTACATAGAAATATCCCATTGCATTGCCCAACACAGCTGAGGTAGTAATGTCGTGCGTAATACAGGTGGGCTTCGGCCCACACTGCATGCCCCAGTCAGACTGGTGTTCTTTAGAAGTGGACACATGTAGGTTAAACTCCCTGTGGACCCACTGCCTGGGTGGGTGCCAGGAAGCCACCGGCGGTACATAGAAATATCCCATTGCATTGCCCAACACAGCTGAGGTAGTAATGTTGTGTGTAATACAGGTGGGCTTCGGCCCACACTGCATGCCCCAGTCAGACTGGGGTTCTTTAGAAGTGGACACATGTAGGTTAAACTCCCTGTGGACCCACTGCCTGGGTGGGTGCCAGGAAGCCACCGGCGGTACATAGAAATATCCCATTGCATTGCCCAACACAGCTGAGGTAGTAATGTCGTGCGTAATACAGGTGGGCTTTGGCCCACACTGCATGCCCCAGTCAGACTGGGGTTCTTTACAAGTGTACAGATGTGTTAAAAACTCAGTGTGCACCTACAGCATGGGTGGCTCCCTGGAACCCACCGGCGGTACACAAAAATATCCCATTGCATTGCCCAACACAGCTGAGGTAGTAATGTCGTGCATAATGCAGGTGGGCTTCGGCCCACACTGCATGCCCCAGTCAGACTGGGGTTCTTTACAAGTGGACACATGTAGGTTAAACTCCCTGTGGACCCACTGCCTGGGTGGGTGCCAGGAAGCCACCGGCGGTACATAGAAATATCCCATTGCATTGCCCAACACAGCTGAGGTAGTAATGTCGTGCGTAATACAGGTGGGCTTCGGCCCACACTGCATGCCCCAGTCAGACTGGTGTTCTTTAGAAGTGGACACATGTAGGTTAAACTCCCTGTGGACCCACTGCCTGGGTGGGTGCCAGGAAGCCACCGGCGGTACATAGAAATATCCCATTGCATTGCCCAACACAGCTGAGGTAGTAATGTCGTGCGTAATACAGGTGGGCTTCGGCCCACACTGCATGCCCCAGTCAGACTGGGGTTCTTTACAAGTGTACAGATGTGTTAAAAACTCTGTGTGCACCTACAGCATGGGTGGCTCCCTGGAACCCACCGGCGGTACACAAAAATATCCCATTGCATTGCCCAACACAGCTGAGGTAGTAATGTCGTGCATAATGCAGGTGGGCTTCGGCCCACACTGCATGCCCCAGTCAGACTGGGGTTCTTTAGAAGTGGACACATGTAGGTTAAACTCCCTGTGGACCCACTGCCTGGGTGGGTGCCAGGAAGCCACCGGCGGTACATAGAAATATCCCATTGCATTGCCCAACACAGCTGAGGTAGTAATGTCGTGCATAATGCAGGTGGGCTTCGGCCCACACTGCATGCCCCAGTCAGACTGGGGTTCTTTAGAAGTGGACACATGTAGGTTAAACTCCCTGTGGACCCACTGCCTGTGTGGGTGCCAGGAAGCCACCGGCGGTACATAGAAATATCCCATTGCATTGCCCAACACAGCTGAGGTAGTAATGTCGTGCGTAATACAGGTGGGCTTCGGCCCACACTACATGCCCCAGTCAGACTGGGGTTCTTTACAAGTGTACAGATGTGTTAAAAACTCCGTGTGCACCTACAGCATGGGTGGCTCCCTGGAACCCACCGGCGGTACATAAAAATATCCCATTGCATTGCCCAACACAGCTGAGGTAATGTCAGCTGGAATGCAGGTGGGCTAAAAATTAATTTGATTACACTGTAGGCGAGGGCCCACAAAAATTGCTGTATCAACAGTACTAATGTACATCCCAAAAATTGGCCATGGCCAGCCAAGAGGGCAGGTGAAACCCATTAATCGCTTTGGTTAATGTGGCTTAAGTGGTAACTAGGCCTGGAGGCAGCCCAGTGTAACGGAAAATTGGTTCAAGTTACAGTTCCAACGCTTTTAAGCGCATTGAAACTTATAAAAATTGTTCAGAAAAATTATTTGAGTGAGCCTTGTGGCCCTAAGAAAAATTGCCCGTTCAGCGTGATTACGTGAGGTTTCAGGAGGAGGAGCAGGAGGAGGAGGAGGAATATTAGACACAGATTGATGAAGCAGAAATGTCCCCGTTTTGGATGGTGAGAGAGAACGTAGCTTCCATCCGCGGGTGCAGCCTACGTATTGCTTACGTATCGCTGCTGTCCGCTGCTGGAGAACAGAAGTCTGGGGAAATCCAGCCTTTGTTCATCTTGATGAGTGTTAGCCTGTCGGCACTGTCGGTTGACAAGCGGCTACGCTTATCTGTGATGATTCCCCCAGCCGCACTAAACACCCTCTCCGACAAGACGCTAGCCGCAGGACAAGCAAGCACCTCCAGGGCATACAGCGCTAGTTCAGGCCACGTGTCCAGCTTCGACACCCAGTAGTTGTAGGGGGCAGAGGCGTCACCAAGGATGGTCGTGCGATCCGCTACGTACTCCCTCACCATCCTTTTACAGTGCTCCCGCCGACTCAGCCGTGACTGGGGAGCGGTGACACAGTCTTGGTGGGGAGCCATAAAGCTGGCCAGGCCCTTAAAGACTGTTGCACTGCCTGGGATGTACATGCTGCTCGATCTACGCACATCCCCTGCTACCTTGCCCTCGGTACTGCGCCTTCTGCCACTAGCGCTGTCGGCTGGGAATTTTACCATCAGCTTGTCCGCAAGGGTCCTGTGGTATAGCAACACTCTCGAACCCCTTTCCTCTTCGGGAATCAGAGTGGGCAGGTTCTCCTTATACCGTGGATGGAGCAGTGTGTACACCCAGTAATCCGTCGTGGCCAGAATGCGTGCAACGCGAGGGTCACGAGAAAGGCATCCTAACATGAAGTCAGCCATGTGTGCCAGGGTACCTGTACACAACACATGGCTGTCTTCACTAGGAAGATCACTTTCAGGATCCTCCTCCTCCTCCTCAGGCCATACACGCTGAAAGGATGACAGGCAATCAGCCGGTGTACCGTCAGCAGCGGCCCAAGCTGTCTCTTCCCCCTCCTCCTCATCCTCCTCATGCTCCTCCTCCTCCTCCTGTACGCGCTGAGAAATAGACAGGAGGGTGCCCTGACTATCCAGCGGCATACTGTCTTCCCCCGCCCCCGTTTCCGAGCGCAAAGCAGCTGCCTTTATGGTTTGCAGGGAATTTCTCAAGATGCATAGCAGAGGAATGGTGACGCTAATGATTGTAGCATCGCCGCTCACCACCTGGGTAGACTCCTCAAAATTACCAAGGACATGGCAGATGTCTGCCAACCAGGCCCACTCTTCTGTAAAGAATTGAGGAGGCTGACTCCCACTGCGCCGCCCATGTTGGAGTTGGTATTCCACTATAGCTCTACGTTCATAGAGCCTGGCCAACATGTGGAGCGTAGAGTTCCACCGTGTGGGCACGTCGCACAGCAGTCGGTGCACTGGCAGCTTAAAGTGATGTTGCAGGGTGCGCAGGGTGGCAGCGTCCGTGTGGGACTTGCGAAAATGTGCGCAGAGTCGGCGCGCCTTTCCGAGCAGGTCTGACAAGCATGGGTAGCTTTTCAGAAACCGCTGAACCACCAAATTAAAGACGTGGGCCAGGCATGGCACGTGCGTGAGGCTGCAGAGCCGCCACCAGGTTACAGCCGTTGTCACACACGACCATGCCCGGTTGGAGGCTCAGCGGTGCAAGCCAGCGGTCGGTCTGCTGTGTCAGACCCTGCAGCAGTTCGTGGGCCGTGTGCCTCTTATCGCCTAAGCTGAGTAGTTTCAGCACGGCCTGCTGACGCTTGCCCACCGCTGTGCTGCCACACCGCACGACACCGACTGCTGGCGACATGCTGCTGCTAACACATCTTGATAGCGAGACAGAGGAGGAGGAGGAGGAGGGTGCTTTAGTGGAGGAAGCATACACCTCCGCAGATACCACCACCGAGCTGGGGCCCGCAATTCTGGGGGTGGGTAGGACGTGAGCGGTCCCAGGCTCTGACTCTGTCCCAGCCTCCACTAAATTCACCCAATGTGCCGTCAGGGAGATATAGTGGCCCTGCCCGCCTGTGCTTGTCCACGTGTCCGTAGTTAAGTGGACCGTGGCAGTAACCGCGTTGGTGAGGGCGCGTACAATGTTGCGGGAGACGTGGTCGTGCAGGGCTGGGACGGCACATCGGGAAAAGTAGTGGCGACTGGGAACTGAGTAGCGCGGGGCCGCCGCCTCCATGATACTTTTGAAGGACTCCGTTTCCACAACCCTATACGGCAGCATCTCAAGGCTGATGAATTTTGCTATGCGGACGGTTAACGTTTGAGCGTGCGGGTGCGTGGCGGCGCACTTGCGCTTGCGCTCCAACAGTTGCGCAAGCGACGGCTGGACGGTGCGCTGAACTACACTGCTGGATGGGGCCGAGGACAGCGGAGGTGAGGGTGTGGGTGCAGGCCAGGAGACGGTAGTGCCTGTGTCCTGAGAGGGGGGTTGCATCTCAGTGGCAGGTTGGGGCACAGGGGGAGAGGCAGGGGTGCAAACCGGAGGCGCTGAACGGCCTTCGTCCCACCTTGCGGGGTGCTTGGCCATCATATGTCTGCGCATGGTGGTGGTGGTGAGGCTGTTGGTGTTGCCTCCCCGGCTGAGCTTTGCGCGACAAAGGTTGCACACCACTGTTTGTCGGTCGTCAGGCGTCTCTGTGAAAAACTGCCAGACCTTAGAGCACCTCGGCCTCTGCAGGGTGGCATGGCGCGAGGGGGCGCTTTGGGAAACACTTGGTGGATTATTCGGTCTGGCCCTGCCTCTACCCCTGGCCACCGCACTGCCTCTTGCAACCTGCCCTGCTGATGCCCTTGACTCCCCCTCTGAAGACCTGTCCTCCTGAGTAAGCGTTGCACACCAGGTGGGGTCAGTCACCTCATCGTCCTGCTGCTCTTCCTCCGAATCCTCTGTGCGCTGCTCCCTCGGACTTACTGCCCTTACTACTACCTCACTGCAAGACAACTGTGTCTGATCGTCATCGTCCTCCTCACCCACAGAAAGTTGTTGAGACAGTTGGCGGAAGTCCCCAGCCTCTTCCCCCGGACCCCGGGAACTTTCGAATGGTTGGGCATCAGTGACGATAAACTCCTCTGGTGGGAGAGGAACCGCTGCTGCCCAATCTAAGCAGGGGCCCGAGAACAGTTCCTGGGAGTGTTCCCGCTCCAGAGCAGGTGTTATTGTAGTGGAGTGAGGAGGCTGGGAGGAAGGAGGAGCAGCAGACAGAGGATTCGGATTGGCAGCAGTGGACGGCGCAGAACTGCGGATAGACGATAGGTTGCTCGAAGCACTTTCTGCCATCCAAGACAGGACCTGCTCACACTGCTCATTTTCTAATAACCGTCTCCCGCGTGGACCCATTAATTGGGCGATGAATGTGGGGACACCAGAAACGTGCCTCTCTCCTAATCGCGCAGCAGTCGGCTGCGACACACCTGGATCAGGAGCTTGGCCTGTGCACTCACCCTGACTTGGCCCTCCGCGTCCTCGGCCGCGTCCACGTCCTCTAGGCCTACCCCTACCCCTCAGCATGCTGTATTACCAGTGATTTGATTTCACAGGCAGGAAATAAATTGGCGCAAGACTGCAGGCCAAATATAATTTTTTCCCTTTTTTGAAAACGAAAGGCCCCACTGCCTCTAGTGAATGAATAATCTAAGTTTAATAACTGTGCTGTTTTCCTGCTAATGTGTCACAGAACGTGAGGGTAGCAGAGTTATTAACTGTGGCAGAGCAGGTATTTTTTTTCCCAATTAAGGAAAGCAAATGGCAAAGCCAGGAGTAAAACGTAGCTGGGTGCGTATGATTTTTACAGGTTGCACACGCAGCCGACACGTGTCCACCGGCGCTAGGATGGACAGAGGCAGGACAAATAGAATTATTTTCCGTTTTTTTGCACCAAAAGGCAGCACTGCGTATATTCTATGAACATGAGAAGTTTAATAACTGTGCTGTTTTCCTGCTAATGTGTCACAGAACGTGAGGGTAGCAGAGTTATTAACTGTGGCAGAGCAGGTATTTTTTTTCCCAATTAAGGAAAGCAAATGGCGAAGCCAGGAGTAAAACGTAGCTGGGTGCGTATGATTTTTACAGGTTGCAGACGCAGCCGACACGTGTCCACCGGCGTTAGGACGGACAGAGGCTGGACAAATAGAATTATTTTCACTTGTTTTACAAGCAAAAGGCAGCACTGCGTATATTCTATGAACATGAGAAGTTTAATAACTGTGCTGTTTTCCTGCTAATGTGTCACAGAACGTGAGGGTAGCAGAGTTATTAACTGTGGCAGAGCAGGTTTTTTTTTTTCCCAATTAAGGAAAGCAAATGGCGAAGCCAGGAGTAAAACGTAGCTGGGTGCGTATGATTTTTACAGGTTGCACACGCAGCCGACACGTGTCCACCGGCGTTAGGACGGACAGAGGCAGTACAAATAGAATTATTTTCACTTGTTTTACAAGCAAAAGGCAGCACTGCATATATTCAATGAATAATAACTGTGTTGTGGCCCTGCGTATACAATTCTTTCCCTGCAGTATCAATGGAGGGTGGAATGCTCTGCAGAGGCGATTTTGAGAAGCAAAAAAAAATGCAGCACAGCTAACAGCAGCCTGGACAGTACTGCACACGGATAAATATGGCCCTAGAAAGGACCGTTGAGGTTCTTGAAGGCTACACTCACTCCTAACACTCTCCCTGCCTATGCAGCACTTCTGTCCCTAATGCCGGGTGCAACACTCTGCAGAGCCGATTTTGAGAAAAAAAAATGGCACTGCTAACAGCAGCCAACACACAGCTATCAGTGGCCCTAATAAGGACCTTTGGGGGGTCTTGAAGCCTACACTAACTACCAATTCTTTCCCTACAGCAGCTCCGGTACAAACAGCACTGTCCCTCATCTAACTCACACGGCATCTGAGCCGAACCGCGGGAGGGGCCGACTTTTATGTTCAGGTGACACCTGATCTTCCCAGCCACTCACAGCAGGGGGGTGGTATTGGGCTTGAACGTCACAGGGGGAAGTTGTAATGCCTTCCCTGTCTTTCAATTGGCCAAAAAAAGCACGCTAACGTCTCAGGGAAGGAAGTGAAAGTAACCAGAACACCGCATGGTGTTAGTTACGAATAACGAACATCCCGAACACCCTAATATTCGCACGAATATCAAGCTCGGAAGAACATGTTCGCTCATCTCTATTTGTTATATATTATACCGCTGAGGTAACTTGAAAGCTGCGCTGTGATTGGTTGTTATCTAGATATATAAAAACTATTGTATGTATGTATGTCTGTCTTCGCAGCAACGCGCGACAGGTACGCTAGTTTGGTATAAAAACTAATCAGACCTGTCATTATAATATGCAGCCCTTGTACAGGACAACCTAACTACATAACAGATCTGCTTTAATATCAAAGAATAGTATATTTAATTCTAAGAATGAGGAAAATTACTGTATTTCTGG
This sequence comes from Eleutherodactylus coqui, assembly GCF_035609145.1. Classification (NCBI taxonomy): domain Eukaryota; kingdom Metazoa; phylum Chordata; class Amphibia; order Anura; family Eleutherodactylidae; genus Eleutherodactylus; species Eleutherodactylus coqui. Next base: position 132,863,972 of record NC_089848.1, on the reverse strand, counting down.
CTTATGAACAGAAAAGTGCTTCTTGTTACAAAGACTGATACCGGTCATCAACAGGTGATTGTGATATGGCGATCTGTGGAGCAGTCAATTGCATCATTGAACCTCTTATGTACGTCATACTTAGCAAAGCAAATATGCTTTCTCCAGACGGGATATGTAAACCATTTTCCAACAAAGCTGATGGATATGGAAGAGGAGAAGGATGTGGTGTTGTTCTCTTAAAAGCTTTAAAAAAGGTACGATGTCTTACATTCAGTAAAGTGAACGAGTTATTTTACGGAGTTACATCTTGTAATACAGATCTAGCAAAGTTTAGTTTGACACTTAATATGTGAAATAACTGTGACACGGATCTTTTGCTCTTCCAATAGCTTTTCTTGTGTAAATGTTACTTGTTGCAGCAAGTTATCAGCATTGGGTTAAATTTGTTACATTTATAACTACTCAAAAGTTATTTCATCTCAGCATGAACCAACAGACAAGATCCAAATGTTCTGTGGAGCCAAATCATTTTGCCATCCAGTAGATAGCCTTGTGTGAAGGCAAACAGAAGTGATGCCAGGACTTCTGAACATGTAGCACAGAGGAAGGGCTCTTTCACACAGGGGGCTAGGCGTGCAAAAATCACGCACGTAAAGAACACGTGGCTATTAGAACCAATGGTTTCCTATGGGAACATTCATATGAAAGAATCTGAACATTCCCATAGGAAACCATTGGTTCTAATAGCTGCATGTTTTTTAAGCACTTGATTTTTGCATGCCTAGCTCCCCATGTGAATGAGCCCTAAGGATTGCACTCAGGTGTATTTACACAATACGCAAAGAATAGAACCCATTGGTTCAATGGGTTAGTTCACATGTTCGTGTTTTGTACATACATTTCAGTCGTGCTGGAAAAAAAAACTGCAGCATGCTCTAACTTCGTGTGACAAAAGCCCCATAGAGGTCCATAGGGATGCGCAAATGTGCACGCAATACATAAGAAGATTCAAGATTTGCGGCGGAATTCCACTGAAATACAACACATCTGGAATTCATTAGACTAATTAGCCATTTCAATTGGTGCATCTGCCTCTAGCAAATTAACATCTTTAAAAATACCTGGAGAACAGGAGAAATCCCAGAAGATAGGGATAACATTTGCCCTTTCCCAATCTTTTTTAAAAAAGGTAAGAAGGTGGATCCAATAAACTACAGGCCTGTGAGCCTGACTTCTATACCAGGAAAGATCCTTGAGCAAATTTTTAGAAGGCATGTATGCAAGTACTTGGATAAAAATGGAGTAATTAACCGGAGCCAGCATGTGTTTGCAACAAACACGTCATGCCAGACTAATCTAATTTCCCTCTATGATAGAATCACCAACTGGATTGATCAGGGAAATGCGGTGGATATAGTATATCTTGATTTAAGTAAAGCATTTGACAAAGTATCTCATAGCATACTTATTGAAAAAATGACCAAATATGGGATTCACAAGGCAACTGCTAGGTGGATTCCCAACTGCCTGAGTGATCGTATGTAAAGGAGCGGTCATAAATGGCTGCACATCCAAGTGGAAGAATGTATCAAGTGGGGTACCACAAGACTCTGCCTAGGCCCAGTGTTCTTTAACATTTTTTTAAATGATTTGCAGGAGGGAATTGATAGGAAATAGAGATGAGCGAGCACCAAAGTGCTCGGGTGCTCGTTACTCGAGATGAACTTTTCGCGATGCTCGAGGGTTCGTTTCGAATAACGAACCCCATTGAAGTCAATGGGCGACCCGAGCATTTTTGTATATCGCCGATGCTCGCTAAGGTTTTCATTTGTGAAAATCTGGGCAATTCAAGAAAGTGATGGGAACGACACAGCAACGGATAGGGCAGACGAGGGGCAACATGTTGGGCTGCATCTCAAGTTCACAGGTCCCACTATTAAGCCACAATAGCGGCAAGAGTGCCCCCCCCCAACAACTTTTACTTCTGAAAAGCCCTCATTAGCAATGGATACCTTAGCTAAGCACCACACTACCTCCAACAAAGCACAATCACTGCCTGCATGACACTCCGCTGCCACTTCTCCTGGGTTACATGCTGACCAACCACCCCCCCCACGACCCAGTGTCCACAGCGCACACCAAACTGTCCCTACCCAGCCTTCAGCTGCCCTCATGCCACGCCACCCTCATGTCTATTTATAAGTGCGTCTGCCATGAGGAGGAACCGCAGGCACACACTGCAGAGGGTTGGCATGGCTAGGCAGCGACCCTCTTTAAAAGGGGCGGGGCAATAGCCCACAATGCTGTGCAGAAGCAATGAGAAATCCAATCCTGTGCCACCTCCATCTGGAGCTGCACACGTGGGCATAGCAATGGGGAACCTATGTGCCACACACTATTCATTCTGTCAAGGTGTCTGCATGCCCCAGTCAGACCGCGGTTTTTTATAAATAGTCACAGGCAGGTACAACTCCGCAATGGGAATTCCGTGTGCACCCACAGCATGGGTGGCTCCCTGGAACCCAACCGCTGTACATAAATGTATCCCATTGCAGTGCCCTGGACAGCAGAGCTAACATCAGATGAAATGCAGGTGGGCTTCGCCCCACACTGCATGCCCCAGTCAGACTGGGGTTCTTTAGAAGTGGACACATGTAGTTACAACTCCGTGTGGACCCACAGCATGGGTGGCTCCCTGGAACCCACCGGCGGTACATAAAAATATCCCATTGCATTGCCCATCACAGCTGAGGTAATAATGTCATGTTTAATGCAGGTGAGCTTCGGCCCACACTGCATGCCCCAGTCAGACTGGGGTTCTTTAGAAGTGGACACAGATGCATTTACAACTCCCTGTGGACCCACAGCATGGGTGGCTCCCTGGAACCCACCGGCGGTACATAAAAATATCCCATTGCATTGCCCATCACAGCTGAGGTAATAATGTCATGTTTAATGCAGGTGGGCTTCGGCCCACACTGTATGCCCCAGTCAGACTGGGGTTCTTTAGAAGTGGACACAGATGCATTTACAACTCCCTGTGGACCCACAGCATGGGTGGCTCCCTGGAACCCACCGGCGGTACATAAAAATCTCCCATTGCATTGCCCATCACCGCTGATGTTACGTCAGCTGTAATGCAGGTGGGCAAAAAAATAATTGGATTACACTGTAGGCGAGGGCCCACAAAAATTGGTGTACCAACAGTACTAATGTACCTGAGAAAAATTACCCATGCCCAACCGAGAGGGCAGGTGAAACCCATTAATCGCTTTGGTTAATGTGGCTTAATTGGTAACTAGGCCTGGAGACAGCCCAGTTAAAATAAAAATTGGTTCAGGTGAAAGTTTCAACGCTTTAATGAGCATTGAAACGTATAAAAATTGTTTAGAAAAATTATATGACTGAGCCTTGTGGGCCTAAGAAAAATTGCATGTTCGGCGTGATTACGTCAGGTTTCAGGAGGAGGAGCAGGAGGAGGAGGATGAATATTATACACAGATTGATGAAGCAAAAAGGTCCCCGTTTTGGAAGGTGATAGAGAACGATGCTTCCATCTGCGGGTGCAGCCTACGTATTGTTTAGGTATCGCTGCTGTCCGCTGGTGAAGAAGAGAAGTCTGGGGAAATCCAGGCTTTGTTCATCTTGATGAGTGTAAGCCTGTCGGCACTGTCGGTTGACAGGTGGGTACGCTTATCCGTGATGATTCCCCCAGCCACACTAAACACACTCTCTGACAAGACGCTAGCCGCAGGACAAGCAATCACCTCCAGAACATACAGCGCGAGTTCAGGCCACGTGTCCAGCTTCAACACCCAGTAGTTGTAGGGGGCAGAGGCGTCACCGAGGACGGTCGTGCGATCGGCTACGTACTCCCTCACCATCCTTTTACAGTGCTCCCGCCAACTCAGCCTTGACTGGGGACCGGTGACACAGTCTTGCTGGGGAGCCATAAAGCTGTCAAAGGCCTTAGAGAGTGTTCCCCTGCCTGCGCTGTACATGCTGCCTGATCTCTGCACCTCCCCTGCTACCTGGGCCGCGGAAATGCGCCTTCGGCCACTAGCGCTGTCGGATGGGAAGTTTACCATCAGTTTGTCCACCAGCGCCCTGTGGTATAGCATCATTCTCGAACCCCTTTCCTCTTCGGGAATGAGAATGGAAAGGCTCTCCTTATACCGTGGGTCGAGAATGCGTGTAACGCGAGGGTCACGAAAAAGGCATCCTAGCATGAAGTCAGCCATGTGTGCCAGGGTACCTGTACGCAACACATGGCTCTCCTCACTAGGAAGATCACTTTCAGGATCCTCCTCCTCTAGCCATACTTGCTGAAAGGATGACAGGCAAGCTGCATCTGTACCCTCAGCAGTGGGCCAAGCTGTCTCTTCCTCCTCCTCCTCCTCCTCTGGCCATACACGCTGAAAGGATGACAGGCAAGCAGCATCTGTACCCTCAGCAGTGGGCCAAGCTGTCTCTTCCCCCTCCTCCTCATCCTCCTCCCCCTCCTCCTCAACGCGCTGAGATATAGACATGAGGTTGCTCTGACTATCCAGCGACATACTGTCTTCCCCCGCCTCCGTTTCTGATTCCAAAGCGTCTGCCCTTATGCTTTGCAGGGAACTTCTCAAGAGGCATAGCAGAGGAATGGTGACGCTAATGATTGCAGCATCCCCGCTCACCATCTGGGTAGACTCCTCAAAGTTTCCAAGGACCTGGCAGATGGCTGCCAACCAGGCCCACTCTTCTGTAAATAATTGAGGAGGCTGACTCCCACTGCGCCGCCCATGTTGGAGTTGGTATTCCACTATAGCTCTATGCAGCTCATAGAGTCTGGCCAACATGTGGAGCGTAGAGTTCCACTGTGTGGGCACGTCGCACAGCAGTCGGTGCACTGGCAGATTAAACCGATGTTGTAGTGTCCGCAGGGTGGCAGCGTGCGTGTGGGATTTGCGGAAATATGCGCAGAGCTGGCGCACCTTTCCGAGCAGGTATGACAAGTGGGGGTAGCTTTTCAGAAAGTGCTGAACCACCAAATTAAAGACATGGGCCAGGCATGGAACGTGCGTGAGGCTGCCGAGCTGCAGAGCCGCCACCAGGTTACGGCCGTTGTCACACACGACCATGCCCGGTTGGAGGCTCAGCGGCGCAAGCCAGCGGTCGGTCTGCTCTGTCAGACCCTGCAGCAGTTCGTGGGCCGTGTGCCTCTTCTCTCCTAAGCTAAGTAGTTTCAGCACGGCCTGCTGACGCTTGCCCACCGCTGTGCTGCCACGCCGCGTGACACCGACTGCTGGCGACGTGCTGCTGCTGACACATCTTGATTGCGAGACAGAGGTTGCGTAGGAGGAGGAGGGTGGTTTAGTGGAGGAAGCATACACCCCCGCAGATACCACCACCGAGCTGGGGCACGCAATTCGGGGGGTGGGTAGGACGTGAGCGGTCCCAGGCTCTGACTCTGTCCCAGCCTCCACTAAATTCACCCAATGTGCCGTCAGGGAGATGTAGTGGCCCTGCCCGTCTGTGCTTGTCCACGTGTCCGTTGTTAAGTGGACCTTCCCAGTAACCGCGTTGGTGAGGGCGCGTAACAATGTTGCGGGAGACGTGGTCGTGCAGGGCTGGGACGGCACATCGGGAAAAGTAGTGGCGACTGGGAACCAAGTAGCGTGGGGCCGCCGCCGCCATCATACTTTTGAAGGACTCCGTTTCCACAACCCTATACGGCAGCATCTCAAGGCTGATAAATTTGGCTATGTGGACGGTTAACGCTTCAGCATGCGGGTTCGTGGCGGCGTACTTGCGCTTGCGCTCCAACACTTGCGCTAGCGACGGCTGGACGGTGCGCTGACAGACATTGGTAGATGGGGCTGAGGACAGCGTGAGGGTGTGGGTGCAGGCCAGAAGACGGTAGTGCCTGTGTCCTGAGAGGGGGGTTGTATCTCAATGGCAGGTTAGGGCACAGGGGGAGAGGCAGCGGTGCAAACCGGAGGCGGTGAACGGCCTTCGTCCCACCTTGTGGGGTGCTTGGCCATCATATGTCTGCGCATGCTGGTGGTGGTGAGGCTGTTGGTGGTGGCTCCCCGGCTGATCTTGGCGCGACAAAGGTTGCACACCACTGTTCGTCGGTCGTCAGGCGTCTCAGTGAAAAACTGCCAGACCTTAGAGCACCTTGGCCTCTGCAGGGTGGCATGGCGCGAGGGTGCGCTTTGGGAAACAGTTGGTGGATTCTTCGGTCTGGCCCTGCCTCTACCCCTGGCCACCGCACTGCCTCTTGCAACCTGCCCTGCTGCTGCCCTTGCCTCCCCCTCTGAAGACCTGTCCTGAGCAGGCGTTGAAAACCAGGTGGGGTCAGTCACCTCATCGTCCTGCTGCTCTTCCTCCGAATCCTCTGTGCGCTCCTCCCTCGGACTTACTGCCCTCACTACTACCTGACTGCAAGACAACTGTGTCTGATCGTCATCGTCCTCCTCACCCACTGAAAGGTCTTGAGACAGTTGCCGGAAGTCCCCAGCCTCATCCCCCGGACCCCGGGAACTTTGCAATGGTTGGCCATCAGTGACGATAAACTCCTCTGGTGGGAGAGGAACCACTGCTGCCCAATCTGAGCAGGGGCCCGAGAACAGTTCCTGGGAGTCTTCCCGCTGCTGAGCATGTGTCATTGTAGTGGAGTGAGGAGGCTGGGAGGAAGGAGGAGCAGCAGACAGAGGATTCGGATTTGCAGCAGTGGACGGCGCAGAACTGTGGGTGGACGATAGGTTGCTCGAAGCACTTTCTGCCATCCACGACAGGACCTGCTCACACTGCTCATTTTCTAATAAAGGTCTACCGCGTGGACCCATGAATTGTGCGATGAATGTCGGTACGCCAGAAACGTGCCTCTCTCCTAATCGCGCAGCAGTCGGCTGCGATACACCTGGATCAGGAGTTCGGCCTGTGCCCACACCCTCACTTGGCCCTCCGCGTCCTCGGCTGCGTCCACGTCCTCTAGGCCTACCCCTACCCCTCAGCGTGCTGTATTACCAGTGATTTGATTTCCCAGGCAGGAAATAAATTGGCGCAAGCCTGCAGGCTGATAAGGGCCAAGAGGGGCTGTAAAGAAAGTAATAAATGTCGCTTATCAAAAATGAGTACCGTATATATGCTTATCAATCTATTTTAGCAAAAAGAATATTTTAGCAATATATTGTATGTGTAACAGAAGTCATGACTGTTTTAAGGAAGTACGTCTGATCTAAGTGGAATCAGGAAGTTAAGAGCAGATGTTGATAAATTTAGCAAAGATGGCCTAACCGCAAAGAAGATTATCAGCAATTTCTTAAAGATGTGTTTGTCTGAGTCATATGAAATCAGCTATTTCTTAAAAGTCATATATCAAGCCTAAATGTCATAAGTTTATTGTCAGATATAGAAGTCATGAGTTTAAGATGTATGGAAATCATGAGGTTATTCCTTGTATTACCAGAGGTCGCATCCCTGCGTGGGCGATCTTCTATATAAACTGAGACTATGCCAATAAAGACTTAGAGTTCATTACTTCACCATATACCGTGTGTAATGGTCAGTACTTTGACTCTCAAAGGAGCGCTCCTCCTGCTTAGGTCAATTTGGAACCGACAACATAACTGACCAGTCTGTTTGAACAAATTAACCCTCGACAGTTCTTGGCGCCCAATGTGGGGCGGGGCTTACCTTTACGGGACATCGCAACCAGTAGACTGAAACAAACTCCTGGCCCGTTGACGTGGATCCTGGATTCGGAGACCCCAGACTAAAACACCGGTGTACAGGTAAGAGCTTATCTTACTATTATACAGTCTGGATTCTTTTGATCTGTGTCTCTAACGGACTAGAGGTATGTTGTTGCCTGTTTCCTATATTTTCTGCCCCGTCCATATTTTAGAGTGAATAAGTTCATTTAACTGTCCTAGACGGAAGAACTCACTCATTGGGACTTAAAGAGTCATGTTGTCTGTATTGGAGATTGAAATAATTGTTATTGTTATAGTCTCATTTCTGGCAGTCATATTCTTACTCTGGATCTGTTATAATATTACTAAAAGTTCCCTAAGAGGCGAAGTCTGGTCTCCCCTGAATCCTAGTGTTTGAAGTTGACCACGTTTTAGTTCTGTAAATCTATTCCGGGACAGGGAACTGTGTGTTCCCAGATAGTCTCAGTGATTATCTTAGTTTACTGTGTGAAATATACGTCCTGTATACTTAGTGAAGAATAGTCGGAAGTGGTCAAGATGGGGTCTGAACAATCTAAGATATATCAGACTCCTATTGAGATAATTAAAGATAGAGAAGGGGAGGACATTTGCAGACAAGCCTATAAAGTTTACAAACGTATAGGCCTTAAGAAGGCGGGAACATTCAATTATGAATTTTGGTCACAATATGAGGATAAGCATAGAAAGGAAATAAGAAATAAGGGTTTGGAAAAAGGCATGAAGGCCATTCTGGACTGCTCTAAAACAGCAGAAGACGAACACTGGGACTCCGAGTCCCGAGGCGAGGGCATTTTAGTTTATTGTCCTATGCCCCGGCCACCAATAGACGTTCCCATGGAAACCCCTACGGTTCCATTAGTCTCTCCTGTCGTCCCGGCCGCTCCACCAATGTCTCCTAATAATCCCTTTAATTCTCTGTATCCCAATTTGCCACCCTTGCCTCCTACGTATCCACAGGCTACTGCCCAGATGGATACACCTCCATACAGCCCTCAATCAAGATCCCCGGGCCCTGAAGTAAATAGAGGTCCGGCTTGGGATTGTCCACGTTGTGGTCAACAGAATGCCTGTTTTAAAGAACTCTGTACAGTATGTGGGACTCCACGTCCCAGGGATCAGTGTAGACAACCGATTCCCTTATTCCCAGTTACAACCTCCACTACCCATTATAGAGAACCAAACCGACCGAGTCCACCATTGGGCACGGTCAGACAAGAGGACACTGACAGACCATCGTCTTCTAATGACAGACCTACGGACGCACATAGACCAACTCTCGGGTCTACAGTCACTACATGGCGACCCTGGAGCGCCACAGACCAGATGGCACTGTGTCAGCAACTGCCCGATCCCCAGACAGAGCCAGCAGCTTTCCATAGAAAGTTGGAAGTCATACAGAAAAACTACTCTGCCACTTGGACAGATATGGAATGTCTTATGAATGTAAAATGTCCTCTGGGCCTTTACAATAGTATTGCTCAATTTTGTGGTCTTGAAGATCGCCCAGATGACCCCCAGACATTACTTAGTGGTACTCAATATGTTGACAAGGTTAAAGCCTGGTTTAAGGACAAAGCCCAAGAGAGACGTACAGCCCTAACCCAGTGTAGACAGAACAAGGACGAGTCTATTGAATGTTACTTTGGCCGTTTAGAAGAAGTTGGCAGAGATCTGGGTTTATATGATTGTCCAAAAGCAATACGTAATACTGCTTTTTGTGAAGCCTTTATGCAAGGAATAGATAAGCGCCTGTCCGAACGCGTTAAAGCATGTACCCCCGATTGGCGACAGGCCAAACCGCGTGATCTATATAAGAAAGCTGTAGGATTTGTCATGGACACAGAAAACCACGCAAAGGGTGTTATGGTTAAACATTACACCATGGAGGGGGACACAGCCCGACTTAACGACCCCAGGCGGGAGACCCGTAAGTGTTATAACTGCGGGAAAACTGGACACTTGGCCCGTAATTGTAGAGCCCCTAAACGCCCTAGACAGAACATGTCAGACGAAAGGGGGCAACAGGGAAGTACGGCCACTACCACATCATCCCGCCCACAGGGAAACAACGGGTATACCAATTACCAATGAAGGTCTGGCACTCCTTCCCCCGTGTCCCTTATAGTTACTGACGCACGTGGGCCACAAATTTTTCAGCCTCTAAAAATCCAGGGGAAGGAGGTGCCCTTTTTAATTGACACAGGGGCTACTAAATCATGTGTCAGTACCTCACAAGTCAATGACCTTAGTATTCCCCTCTCAGACTCCATAGCCATAGCCGTTGGAGTGTCCGGTGAACCAACACCCATGCGTGAGACCGAGCCCATAGAAGTCTCCTTTCAAGGGTCACGAGTCCTCACTCGCTTCCTGGTGTCACCCGCTGGGGATTGCATCATGGGAACCGATGTGATGGGACCCCTGGGGTGCTGTATTCAGCTCCATCCTTCCGGTGAGGCTCATGTCAGTACCTCTGCGGCCGACCACCAAGTATTCTGTCTCATGGCAGCAGACTTGGTCACTCCGCCTCCTTCTTGTACTGTATATGTGTTGACCCCAGAAGATACACAGGTTCTCTCAGCAGTGCCAGAGACCCTATGGGCAAAAGGGAAGACAGACTTGGGCCATCTCCACGTACCCCCAGTCATGGTATATCTCAAAGATGGGGAAAAAGCCCCCATGATTCGCCAGTATCCCCTAGCCATGGCACAGGAAGACGCAATAGCCTCCACTATTACAGAGTTATGTGCCTTGAATGCTTTAAAACCTTGCGTCTCACCCGCTAACACGCCACTCTTCCCAGTTAAAAAGAAAGGGAAGAAAGGCGAACCTGATACCTACCGGATGGTTCACGATCTAAGAGAAATCAATAAGGTGACCATCCTAGAAACACCTTTGGTCCCCAACCCTTACACTCTGTTGTCCACCATACCATCCGGAACCTGTTGGTACACTCTGATCGATTTAGCCAATGCATTTATGTCCGTCCCGATCCACCCCGATTGCCAGTACCTGTTCGCCTTCACGTTCCGAGGAAAACAGTACTGCTGGACTGTCCTACCACAAGGGGCACAAAACAGCCCAAATCAATTCACCCGATGTATGAGGCTTGTACTTGATGCATGGACGGTCCCACCAGGTGTGGCCCTGCTTCAGTATGTTGATGATCTCCTACTGTGTGCACCGGACAGACCTACCTGCGTTGCGGCCTCACTCAGCCTCCTTTGTTTTCTTGCAGACAATGGGTGTAAAGCCAGTAAAGACAAATTACAGTTTTGCAAATCTCATGTTGTGTTTCTTGGTCACTGCCTAGGTCCTGGTACAAAACACCTCACGCCAGAACGTACCAAGGTGGTGGAGGACATGCCACTCCCTACCTCCCATGCTCAGTTGCGGACATTTCTGGGGTTAGTTTCATATTGTCGGCCGTGGATTCGCTCTGCCTCCATGACCATGCAGCCTCTGTACGACTGCCTGAGTTCCAAGCCATTTGCTTTGTCTCCGGAAGCCGAGTCAGCTTTCCATCAGCTGAAAATACAGATTACCAGTGCTCCAGCACTGGGTCTGCCAGACTATGATAAACCCTTCCAGATGTTCGTGACTGAGATGGCGGGACATGCTACTGCCGTCCTCACACAAGAGCATGGTGACAAAAAGCGCCCTGTAGCATACTACAGTGCACATCTTGATGCAGTAGCCAGGGGTTCACCCTCCTGTGTAAGAGCAGTTCTGGCTGTACAAGCACTACTTGAGAAAGCTTCTGAGGTGGTCCTAGACTACCCTCTTGTGGTCCTCACGCCCCATGACGTACATGGAATTCTGACACAGGTGAGCCGTAGACATCTTTCTCTTGCTAGACAGGTAAAATGGAACTTGCAGTACACTCTTCATCCAATGTCTCATTTCAACGTTGCACAACTTTGAATCCGGCCACCTTACTGCCATTAGGTGACACTGATTCAAAAGGGGGAGTAAGCACAGGGGATCAACTTTTTGTCAATTCCCTAGGCGAAGAGGAAGCTTTTGACACCGAGCACCAGCATGACTGTGCTGCTCTGATGGAGCAGGAGACAGCTGGATTTGCTCATGTCACAGATAAGCCTCTCCTGAACCCCCACCTTGAAATGTTTGTGGATGAATCACGATACCAGAATGAGATGGGCAGATTTGTGACAGGGTTTGCTGTAGTATCAATGAATGAAGTACTGATAGGCCGCGCCATGCCCCCACATATGTCAGCACAGGAAGCGGAGCTGTGCGCTCTGACCGAGGCCTGCAAGTTAGCCCGGGGAGTCACTGCTAATATCTACACGGACTCCAGGTACGCGTTTGGCGTTGCGCATGACTATGGGCCGATTTGGCGCGCGCGGAGCTTCCTAACAGCTCAAGGCAGACCGATAAAGAATGGTGAGGCAGTAAGTAGTTTAATGTCAGCTATCATGCTCCCGAAGCAGGTAGCCATAATAAAGGTAAAGGCACACACCCAAGGGGACTCCTTGGAAAGCAGAGGCAACGAGAAGGCAGACAGAGCAGCTAAGGCTGCAGCCCTGCTGGACTGGAGGGCACCCGTGTGCAGAGTTCAGACCAGATCCTGCCCAGCGGAGGAGGATCCTGATCCCCCTGCCGAGGACCAGACCCTCTCTGTCCCACCACAGAAGGAGGTGGACCTACTCCCCTCAGGGCAAGAGCAGGAGCGCTGGGCAAGTGCAGGGGCAGTAAAAGGAAATGAAGGTTGGATGATGGGTTCCCGTATGTGTTTACCTGCGGCTGCCTATCCTAGTATGGCCCTTTTGGCTCATGGAAAGGTGCACGCTTCTCGTAATGCCATGGTAGCCCTGGTGGAGAAAATGTGGTACGCTCCGGGATTTGACAGGATGGCAAAGGCATACGTCAAGGCTTGTGAAATCTGTGCACTACACAACCCCGGTCAAGTAGTAAAGACCCCTCGGAAGTGCACTCCGCGACCTTTGTACCCCTTCCAGAGACTACAGATAGATTACATCCAGCTGCCCAGATCAGGAAGGTATGAGTATGTCTTGGTATGCATTGACCTCTTTTCTGGGTGGGCTGAGGCCTACCCGGTCACGAAGGCCACTGCCCAGGCCACTGCAAAGAAACTTGTGTCAGAGTTAGTGTGCAGATTTGGGGTACCAGAGACCATTGAGAGCGACCGTGGTACTCACTTCACTGGTGAGGTGATGAAGGAAGTCATGTCCGCCTTAGGAGTAGAGCAGGCCTTTCACACCCCCTATCATCCGCAGAGCTCCGGAAAAGTAAAAAGACTCAATGGCACCCTCAAACTTAAGATACAGAAAGCCATGGTTGAAACAGGAAAACCTTGGCCCGAGTGCCTACCTCTGGCACTCTACTCAGTACGAACCACACCAAATAGGAAAACAGGACTGTCTCCTTATGAGATTCTCTTTGGCTCCGTGCCTAGGTTAGGACTGTATCACCCCCAAGCTCTATCCCTGGGTCATGATAAAGTTACTTCCTTTGTGCAGGACTTATGCAACAGGCTAAAAATAACGCACGACCTAGTCTTCTCTTCTATTTCAGACCCTGATAGTTTGGAAGGATCCCACTCTCTGAATCCCGGAGATTGGGTGGTGGTAAAGAGACACGTCAGAAAGACTTTGGAACCTCGCTTTGACGGACCATACCAAGTGCTGTTAACCACTCCCACCTCGGTCAAGCTAGAAGGCAAACCCACTTGGATCCATGCCTCACACTGCAAGAAAGTTCCAACGCCTCAGCACCACGAGGGGGGTGGAGAGTAAGCCCAACCCAGGGTGGGGGAGGAGGATGGCAACCTGGACACCAGCATTGATAGTCTGGATAGGTGTATTATTTACCCTTTGTTTTCTTGGACTACTCTCTTTTCGGGACAATTCTTCATCAACTGTCGATGTAAGAAGAAGATGGACTGTTTGGGCGGAAGGACACCCCAACATGTGGGAATACTTTGCAAAAGACGTACTGAATATTTCCCACATGTGCATGCCCAACCTTCGGAGTGGGGAAGATATTTTAGGGACTTGCTTACTGTCTATCCCCACCCCAGTAAAGACACTTCGCGATATATATTCAATAGTGCATAACGATAGTGATGTAGAGGAGAGCAATGTTATTCAGGAAAATACCTTTCTTAATGTATATGAATATTGTCCCCACTGTGATGCGGTCAAACATACACTTTATGTTTCACATAAATGATAAGAGATTTGTTTAGATTCATGAAAACAATAATACATTTTAAAAAGTCAGATGTCGGCTGTGATCTTGGGACTTGTTCCGATCGCCATATTTGGGGTCAGGAAGGAATTTTTCCCTTTTATACAAGAATAATTGGCTTTTTCCTAAAAGGGTTTTCGCCTTCCTCTGGATCAACTCAGCCTCAAAATTCCCCATAATTGTCATTCCTGTGTGTGACTTCCTGATGTCCAAAATGGGGGAATGATAAGGGCCAAGAGGGGCTGTAAAGAAAGTAATAAATGTCGCTTATCAAAAATGAGTACCGTATATATGCTTATCAATCTATTTTAGCAAAAAGAATATTTTAGCAATATATTGTATGTGTAACAGAAGTCATGACTGTTTTAAGGAAGTACGTCTGATCTAAGTGGAATCAGGAAGTTAAGAGCAGATGTTGATAAATTTAGCAAAGATGGCCTAACCGCAAAGAAGATTATCAGCAATTTCTTAAAGATGTGTTTGTCTGAGTCATATGAAATCAGCTATTTCTTAAAAGTCATATATCAAGCCTAAATGTCATAAGTTTATTGTCAGATATAGAAGTCATGAGTTTAAGATGTATGGAAATCATGAGGTTATTCCTTGTATTACCAGAGGTCGCATCCCTGCGTGGGCGATCTTCTATATAAACTGAGACTATGCCAATAAAGACTTAGAGTTCATTACTTCACCATATACCGTGTGTAATGGTCAGTACTTTGACTCTCAAAGGAGCGCTCCTCCTGCTTAGGTCAATTTGGAACCGACAACATAACTGACCAGTCTGTTTGAACAAATTAACCCTTGACAAGGCCAAATATACTTTTTTCCCTTTTTTTTAAAAGGAAAGGCCCACTGCGTCTATTCAATGAATAATAAGTTTAATAACTGTGTTGTGCCCCTGCAAATGTGTCACAGAACTTTAGTGTTGCAGAGTTATTAACTACAGCTGAGCAAGGAATTTCACAGGCAGGAAAGAAAGTGGCGCAAGCCTGCTGTAAAACGTAGCTGGTTGCGTCTGATTTTTTTACGTTCTCCACGCAGCACACACGTACCCAGAACGCTGAGGACTGACAGAGGCAGGCCAAATATACTTTTTTCCCTTTTTTTTTTAAAGGAAAGGCCCACTGCGTCTATTCAATGAATAATATATGTCTTCTGGCCCTGCCTAATCAATTCTGTCCCTGTAGTATTAATGCAGGGTGCAATGCTCTGCACAGCCGATTTTGAAAAAAAAAAAATGCAACACAGCTAACAGCAGCCTGCACAGTACTCCACACAGTTAAATGTGGCCCTAGAAAGGACCGTTGGGGTTCTTGAAGCCTACGCTCACTCCTAACACTCTCCCTGCCTAACCACCACTTCTGTCCCTAATACAGGGTGCAATGCTCTGCACAGCCGATTTTGAAAAAAAAAAAAATATATATACACTGCTAACAGCAGCCTGCACACGGGTAGATGTGGCCCTAAGAAGGACCGTTGGGGTTCTTGAAGCCTACACTCACTACAAACACTCTCCCTACAGCAGCACCAGCAGCAGCACTTTCCCTCAGCTAACTCACAAGGCATCTGAGGCGAGCCGCGGGAGGGGCCGATTTTTATACTCGGGTGACATCTGATCTCCCCAGCCACTCACAGCAGGGGGGTGGTATAGGGCTGGAACAACACAGGAGGAAGTTGTAATGCCTTCCCTGTCTTTCAATTGGCCAGAAAAGCGCGCTAACGTCTCAGAGATGAAAGTGAAAGTAACCCGAACATCGTGTGGTACTCGTTACGAGTAACGAGCATCCCGAACACGCTAATATTCGCCCGAGCATCAAGCTCGGACGAGTACGTTCGCTCATCTCTACATTTAACCCCTCCAGTGCTCGGGTAACACTACCATCTGGTGCAGCATTATTAGGAATGAAAGTACAACAACAACATCCTCCAATCATTTTACAAAACCTCTCCTTTTTCTGCTAGCAACATATCAAGAGACATTTTATTTTGCCATGAATGAGTGAGGTAGGTCCTAGTTGCTCTGCTGAGCCCTTGATTGCATTTCTTGTAAAATTAACGAATCTCTGTTGGTTATAGTATATGTAATTAATCCAGTCTACATATTTATTCACTGTTACCCACCATGCAAGAAAAGACTCAAACACCACAGTTATCTGATTCCTCGCCTCATACATGTTCAGTACCCCCTTTGGGCCCCCCAATTGCATCAATGTAAACATTGGCATCAAAGGAACCTTAGGGAGAGGTGTTCCTAGTTCTCCTGACAGGCCCTCGCTGAGGTCATGAGGTGCACAGGCATTATGAGCATAAAAGAACCGACGTCGACCATAATCAGACAAAAATTCCAATTTGACAATATATGTCATGCAACACTGCGCAAGTAATTTATTTAATTGAATGCCCTTGTAAACTACAATATATCGGCAGAATCATCAATAAATTAAAAACATGCATCAACAACCATCGGTTAAATAAAAAGAATAATCTGCGAACAAATAGTTTGGCGAAACACTTTACATGCAAGTGTCATTTTAAACAATCGTTAATCTACATCATTAGAGTGTGTTACAGGAGGTTTGTAAAGTGCCGTGCCTTTGTCTTTTTTGACAGCTCTGAATAAAGTTTCATTTGAATATATGGAACGCTTATTGCGTTCCATGTGTCGTCCCTTTACGCTGACGTCGATTTCGACGTCTGCATTCCATTGGGAGGAGCTCTCCTGCTCCCCATTCTAATCACTGCTGATTGTCTCCGGCGTGTATGAAGCTGGTCGCAGCATGTGAGTAAGCTGTATGTCTTCTATAAATGTATGTTTGTATTTCATTTTTGCAACTGAGCTTGAAAAAGGTGACTGTTGTTTGCCGAAACATGTCGCTCTTTGAATATTAATAAATTTGGTTAAAGTTACTTTTCTTTTTTCCCGACGAGCGCAAAGCGTTTTTTTCTTTTTACCGTGAAACTAGCAAATAAGGTATCTGTGTAGTTGCAGGTTATGTAACCTCGCCTCGAAGAGGGGAATATAAGTTGCAACTAAGCAGAACTCATATGGCCCTTCTACCAGAAGGGTGTAGAATTACAGTTAACAACAATTAACTTGATAGTCAAACGTGGCCTGAGCGGTCAGGCCCCATCACAGACGCGAAAATCGGATGCGTTCTAACAAACATTAGAGAGTAAAACATTACGGTATCAAGAAAATATCAGAAGATTAAGGTATATAATAGCAAACAACAATTCAAAGGTTTCAGGTTTCAACCGATAGAGCTTTTCAGTCCTTCAGGTGTCCTCCTACAGTGCTCCATCCTTGTTTTTCTTCTTCCTTCCGGGGATTTGGAATTCCCCGGTAGCTGCCCGGCCTCTGTGGAGGGTAACAGGGGGAAATTAGGGAGTTCGGGCAGCGGGAACCAGCAAGGTATGTCAATCGGTTCCATTTTGAGTTGATGCCAGCATTTTTGTAGGTCCTCCGGGGAGCGGATGTTGAGTCTAAGGCCTCTAAGATTTATCCCCAGTCCAAAGGGGAATAGCCAGGCGTATTTGATGTCCTTAGCTCTCAAGGCTTTGAACAAGGGCCGCAGCATGCGGTGTTTGGCTAGTGTTGCCGGAGCAAGATCTTGATAAAATTGTATGGCCACGCCGTCATATTGTAAATCTTCTTTGTTTCTGTCCGCTTCCATATTGCCAGGGAGTCTAGGAATGCTAGAAGCTTGCAAACTACATCCCTTGGGGGGTCAGACCCAGAGGGGGGAGATCTCAGAGCTCTGTGAATACGCTTGATGGAGATGTGAGAGGCTCTTTCAGGGCCCAGAAGGAGGGTGAACAGTTCTGTGGCTATCTTGGGCAGAGCTTCCAGTGCCCATGTCTCTGGAAGGCCTTTAATCCTCACATTATTACGCCTGTTGCGATTTTCAAGGTCTTCTTGCATAATCAGAGTATGGTTCAACTGGAAATGGTGGTCTTTAACTGCTTGCGCTAATTCTGTTGCATGTGTAATGATATTAGCTGAAGAGGATTCAAGGTCATCAATTCTCTTCCCCATGAATCTGATTTCCTCTTTAATTTCAGACAGGTACGACATAATCGGGTGCAGCACCCTAGTGATCAAGTCTCTCATAAAACTCTTAGAGATTTGCTCATTATCTTCCCTGTCTGACGAGGCATCTTCGTCTCTCTCTACGCTGTGAGATGTCGTTGCTGTTAGGTTCAATGTCTTCTTGCTGTTGGGGGGATCTGTAAACTCTTTCTTTAAGAAACCTTTGCATGTCAGATTGCCCCTTTACAGGCCGGGGTGTGCTCAATATGTAACTCCTCTTGTCCCTACTGGTGTTTCCCATAAAGCGCAATTGTTTGCTTCAACTTTAATCATGCGATGGGGCCCTACCGGCAGTGCTTCCTTTTCAGGGGGCCATCAAGTGCCATCGCCCGGCGTTGCTACTAGAGTCACTCTATTGAATGGGGAAGAGTTTGATGGCATCTAGTCGCGGCGAGGGAAGGTTCGCTTTTTTCTTTTTTAGCGGGATATGTGTAAGGCACAAATGGTAAAATAGCTTATTAGAGCTCCGTTGTAGGGATTCCAGAAAAATTCAGGAAAGACCTGTGAAAATTGCCAGACCGCTTGACTTGCCCGTACAATTGCGTTCTTGGCTCAGTAGTAAAGGTAGAGGGCAGAGTTCCTCACTCCTAACTCAATTTAGGCTTCACTCCTTTTAGATTATAGGTTGAGATCTGGGAGGCTTAAAGCGTGTGTGAGGGGATTGACAATGTGGTTGCAGTTATTAAATGGCGATCAAGTCCATTGGGGGTGGGTGGGGACAGCGTGAGATGGAGGAGCTGTATAAGATGTTAAATGAATCGGCCATCCAGTACAAGCCAGTGGCAAGCCTTGTTCCAGGCAGATATTTCTTGCACTGCGCAGAGAGGGCTCCTCTGAACTCTCTCTCTGCACTTCAGTGCGGGCCTTTTCCTCTCTCCCTGTTTTCGATTGCTGAAGAGGCTGCAGTCGCTGTGCTGCTTGATATCTCCCAGTCCAAGCACCCCCTAGTCCAACCTTGTAAAGGGGCTCTCCTAAAGTGTCCTTGGCTGCTGCTTCGTGATCGCGGCAGGCAGGGCTCCGATTGCAGCACACTTCCGGTCTGGTGCAGGAATCGAGGTCCCCATCTACCGCGGCCAAACGGAGCCTGGAACCTCTCTACACGGTCCCCGTCCTGCAGAGGAGCTAAAGCTTATGATGAACGGATTTTCCAAGGGCCGAGATCGCCGGTAGCCCGGTTTCTCTGCTATGGTTGCAGGAGCCCAGTCTCCATGCATCCGCTCCCTCTGCAGGTTAGGCCATGCACCCGGGGTTTCTTTTAACCAGGTTTCAGCAGCGGATAATCCATAGTTCTGCTGATTTTCAGCTGATTTTGTCCGTATTTGATCACATAACTCTTTACAACTAGGGACTTATTTATTTTTAAATCCATATTTATTTTCCCACTTGGCACAATATTTAACATAGTCAGGATTTAATTTGTGCATGTACTTCTTAACTCCTTCAAGGACTTACTGACATTGATGATAACAACAGAGACATGCACAAGAGAATGCCTTACAGTTTGTATTTCCAATTGTTAGTAATTATGTTCTTGACGTTCATTTAAAAGACAAACAACATAAGGCCTCATGTCCACGGGGAAAATCAGGCCCGCTACGGATTCTCCATGGAGAATCCGTAGCGGGTCCCTCCTGCCCCGCGAACATGAGGGCTGAAAATAACAATAAATAAGAATAAACTTACCTCCTGCCCGCTCCGGATACTTCCTTCGCTGCGGCGCCATCTTCTCTGCGTCGCAGCCGGATCTTCTTTCTTCGGCCCGGCGGATGCGCATGATGACGTCGGTGACGTGCCCCGTGCATGCGCCTGACCGAAGAAAAAAGATCCGGCCGCGACGGAGAGAAGATGGCGTCGCGGCGAAGAGAAGAACCGGAGCGTGTGAGTAAAATCTGATTTTTGTCTCCCGCGGATCCGGACTGCTTACATAGGCTTCAATAGAAGCCCGCGGGAGCTGTCCCTGCGGGAGACCCGCACGAAAATGGAGCATGGTCCAGTTTTTTTCATGCTCCATTTTATTAAAAATCACTTTTATTGACCATCCGCGGGTATTTATCTACCCCGCGGGTGGTCAATGCATCCCTATGGGGTGCGGATCCGCGGGCAGGAGAAGAGTTAAAATCTGCTGCGGATTTTAATTCTTCTTTTGCCCGTGGACATGAGCCCTAAAATGAGCTTTGGATGATGAAACATACAGCAGAACCACAAAAGGTCCTAACCAGAATCAGTGCTTCACAATATACACAAAAACTCCTTCTTACCTTTCCAAGTAGGGCCTGTGAACATCGAACACAATCAAGGGTCTTGTCTAGAGATGAGCGAGCACCAAAATGCTCGGGTGCTCGTTACTCGGGACGAAATTATCGCGATGCTCGAGGGTTCGTTTCGAGTAACGAACCCCATTGAAGTCAATGGGCGACCCGAGCATTTTTCTATATCGCCGATGATCGCTAAGGTTTTCGTTTGTGAAAATCTGGGCAATTCAAGAAAGTGATGGGAACGACACAGAAACGAATAGAGCAGGCGAGGGGCTACATGTTGGGCTGCATCTCAAGTTCTCAGGTCCCACTATTAAGCCACAATAGCGGCAACAGTGGGCCCACCCCAACAACTTTTACATCTGAAAAGCCCTCATTAGCAATGCATACCTTAGCTAACCACCACACTACCTCCAACAAAGCACAATCACTGCCTGCATGACACTCCGCTGCCACTTCTCCTGGGTTACATGCTGCCCAACCCCCCCCCCCACGACCCAGTGTCCACAGCGCACACCAAACTGTCCCTGCCCAGCCTTCAGCTACCCTCATGCCACGCCACCCTCATGTCTATTTATAAGTGCGTCTGCCAGAGGAAAAGCAGGCACACACTGCAGAGGGTTGGCACGGCTAGGCAGCGACCCTCTTTAAAAGGGGCGGGGCGATAGTCCACAATGCTGTACAGAAGAAATGAGAAATGCAATCCTGTGCCACCTCCATATGGAGCTGCGCACGTGGGCATAGCAATGGGGAACCTATGTGCCACACACTATTCATTCTGTCAAGGTGTCTGCATGCACCAGTCAGACCGTGGTTTTTTATAAATAGTCACAGGCAGGTACAACTCCGCAATGGGAATTCCGTGTGCACCCACAGCATGGGTGGCTCCCTGGAACCCACCGGCTGTACATAAATATATCCCATTGCATTGCCCATCACAGCTGAGGTAATAATGTCACATTTAATACAGGTGGGCTTCGCCCCACACTGCATGCCCCAGTCAGACCGGGGTTCTTTAGAAGTGGACAGATGCATTTACAACTCCCTGTGGACCCACAGCATGGGTGGGTGCCAGGAAGCCACCGGCGGTACATGAATATATCCCATTGCAGTGCCCAACACAGCTGATGTAATGTCGTGCTTAATACAGGTGGGCTTCGCCCCACACTGCATGCCCCAGTCAGACCGGGGTTCTTTAGAAGTGGACAGATGCATTTA
Source organism: Eleutherodactylus coqui (assembly GCF_035609145.1). Taxonomy (NCBI): domain Eukaryota; kingdom Metazoa; phylum Chordata; class Amphibia; order Anura; family Eleutherodactylidae; genus Eleutherodactylus; species Eleutherodactylus coqui. The sequence continues at coordinate 132,842,472 of NC_089848.1, read as the reverse complement.
CAACTCCCTGTGGACCCACAGCATGGGTGGGTGCCAGGAAGCCACCGGCGGTACATAAATATATCCCATTGCAGTGCCCAACACAGCTGATGTAATGTCGTGCTTAATGCAGGTGGGCTTCGGCCCACACTGCATGCCCCAGTCAGACCGGGGTTCTTTAGAAGTGGACAGATGCATTTAAAACTCCCTGTGGACCCACAGCATGGGTGGCTCCCTGGAACCCTCCGACGGTACATAAATATATCCCATTGCAGTGCCCAACACAGCTGATGTAATGCCGTGCTTAATGCAGGTGGGCTTCGGCCCACACTGCATGCCCCAGTCAGACTGGGGTTCTTTAGAAGTGGACAGATGCATTTACAACTCCCTGTGGACCCACAGCATGGGTGGCTCCCTGGAACCCACCGGCGGTACATAAATATATCCCATTGCAGTGCCCAACACAGCTGATGTAATGTCGTGCTTAATGCAGGTGGGCTTCGGCCCACACTGCATGCCCCAGTCAGACCGGGGTTCTTTAGAAGTGGACAGATGCATTTACAACTCCCTGTGGACCCACAGCATTGGTGGGTGCCAGGAAGCCACCGGCGGTACATAAATATATCCCATTGCAGTGCCCAACACAGCTGATGTTACGTCAGCTGTAATGCAGGTGGGCCAAAAGTTAATTGGATTACACTGTAGGCGTAGGCCCGCAAAAATTGGTGTACCAACAGTACTAATGTACCTGAGAAAAATTGCCCATGCCCAACCAAGAGGGCAGGTGAAACCCATTAATCGCTTTGGTTAATGTGGCTTAATTGGTAACTAGGCCTGGAGGCAGCCCAGTAAAAATAAAAATTGGTTGAGGTGAAAGTTTCAACGCTTTAATGAGCATTGAAACGTATAAAAATTGTTTAGAAAAATTATATGACTGAGCCTTGTGGGCCTAAGAAAAATTGCCCGTTCGGCGTGATTATGTGTGGTTTCAGGAGGAGGAGCAGGAGGAGGAGGAGGAATATTATACACAGATTGATGAAGCCAAAAGGTCCCCGTTTTTGATGGGGATAGAGAACGATGCTTCCATCCGCGGGTGCAGCCTACGTATTGCTTAGGTATCGCTGCTGTCCGCTGGTGGAGAAGAGAAGGGCCTTAAAGAGTGTTGCCCTGCCTGTGCTGTACATGCTGCCTGAACTACGCGCCTCCCCTGCTACCTCGCCCTCGGAACTGTGCCTTCGGCCACTAGCGCTGTCGTATGGGAATTTCACCATCAGTTTGTCCGCCAGGGTCCTGTGGTATAGCAACACTCTCGAACCCCTTTCCTCTTTGGGTATGAGAGTGGAAAGGTTCTCCTTATACCGTGGGTCAAGCAGTGTGTACACCCAGTAATCCGTAGTGGCCAGAATGCGTGTAACGCGGGGGTCACGAGAAAGGCATCCTAACATGAAGTCAGCCATGTGTGCCAGGGTACCTGTACACAACACATGGCTGTCCTCACTAGGAAGATCACTTTCAGGATCCTCCTCCTCCTCCTCCTCAGGCCATACACGCTGAAAGGATGACAGGCAAGCAGCATCTGTACCCTCAGCAGTGGGCCAAGCTGTCTCTTCCCCCTCCTCCTCATCTTCCTCCTCCTCCTCCTCACCGCGCTGAGATATAGACAGGAGGGTGCTCTGACTATCCAGCGACATACTGTCTTCCCCCGGCTCTGTTTCCGAGCGCAAAGCGTATGCCTTTATGCTTTGCAGGGAACTTCTCAAGAGGCATAGCAGAGGAATGGTGACGCTAATGATTGCAGCATCGCCGCTCACCACCTGGGTAGACTCCTCAAACTTTCCAAGGACCTGGCAGATGTCTGCCAACCAGGCCCACTCTTCTGAAAAGAATTGAGGAGGCTGACTCCCACTGCGCCGCCCATGTTGGAGTTGGTATTCCACTATAGCTCTACTCTGCTCATAGAGCCTGGCCAACATGTGGAGCGTAGAGTTCCACCGAGTGGGCACGTTGCACAGCAGTCGGTGCACTGGCAGATGAAACCGATGTTGCAGGGTGCGCAGGGTGGCAGCGTCCGTGTGGGACTTGCGGAAATATGCGCAGAGCCGGCGCACCTTTCCGAGCAGGTCTGACAAGCGTGGGTAGCTTTTCAGAAAGCGCTGAACCACCAAATTAAAGACGTGGGCCAGGCATGGCACGTGCGTGAGGCTGCCGAGCTGCAGAGCCGCCACCAAGTTACGGCCGTTGTCACACACGACCATGCCCGGTTGGAGGCTCAGTGGCGCAAAACAGCGGTCGGTCTGCTCTGTCAGACCCTGCAGCAGTTCGTGGGCCGTGTGCCTCTTATCTCCTAAGCTGAGTAGTTTCATCACGGCCTGCTGACGCTTGCCCACCGCTGTGCTGCCACGCCGTGCGACACCGACTGCTGCCGACGTGCTGCTTCTGCTGACACATCTTGATTGCGAGACAGAGGTTGCGTTGGAGGAGGAGGAGGAGGAGGAGGGTGCTTTAGTGGAGGAAGCATACACCTCCGCAGATACCACCACCGAGCTGGGGCCCGCAATTCTGGGGGTGGGTAGGACGTGAGCGGTCCCAGGCTCTGACTCTGTCCCAGCCTCCACTAAATTCACCCAATGTGCCGTCAGGGAGATATAGTGGCCCTGCCCACCTGTGCTTGTCCACGTGTCCGTTGTTAGGTGGACCTTGCCAGTAACCGCGTTGGTGAGGGCGCGTACAATGTTGCGGGAGACGTGGTCGTGCAGGGCTGGGACGGCACATCGGGAAAAATAGTGTCGACTGGGAACTGAGTAGCGCGGGGCCGCCGCCGCCATCATACTTTTGAAGGACTCCGTTTCCACCACCCTATACGGCAGCATCTCCAGGCTGATAAATTTGGCTACATGCACGTTTAACACTTGAGCGTGCGGGTGCGTGGCAGTGTACTTGCGCTTGCGCTCAAACACTTGCGCTAGCGACGGCTGGACGCTGCGCTGACAGACATTGCTGGATGGGGCCGAGGACAGCGGAGGTGAGGGTATGGGTGCAGGCCAGGAGACGGTAGTGCCTGTGTCCTCAGAGCGGGGATGGATCTCAGTGGCAGGTTGGGGCACAGGGGGAGAGGCAGCGGTGCAAACCGGAGGCGGTGAACGGCCTTCACCCCACCTTGTGGGGTGCTTGGCCATCATATGCCTGCGCATGCTGGTGGTGGTGAGGCTGGTGGTGTTGGCTCCCCGGCTGATCTTGGCGCGACAAAGGTTGCACACCACTGTTCGTCGGTCGTCTGCACTCTCAGTGAAAAGCTGCCAGACCTTTGAGCACCTCGGCCTCTGCAGGGTGGCATGGCGCGAGGGGGCGCTTTGGGAAACAGTTGGTGGATTCTTCAGTCTGGCCCTGCCTCTACCCCTGGACACCGCACTGCCTCTTGCAACCAGCCCTGCTGCTGCCCTTGCCTGCCCCTCTGAAGACCTGTCCTCAGTAGGCGTAGCAAACCAGGTGGGGTCAGTCACCTCATTGTCCTGCTGCTCTTCCTCTGAATCCTCTGTGCGCTCCTCCCTCGGACTTACTGGCCTTACTATTACCTCACTGATAGACAACTGTGTCTCATCGTCATCGGCCTCCTCACCCACTGAAAGGTCTTGAGACAGTTGCCGGAAGTCCCCAGCCTCATCCCCCGGACCCCGGGAACTTTCCAATGCTTGGCCATCAGTCACGATAAACTCCTCTGGTGGGAGAGGAACCACTGCTGCCCAATCTGAGCAGGGGCCCGAGAACAGTTCCTGGGAGTCTGCCCGCTCCTCAGAATGTCTCATTTTCATGGAGTGAGGAGGCTGGGAGGAAGGAGGAGCAGCAGCCAGAGGATTCTGAGCTGCAGCAGTGGACGGCGCAGAACTGTGGGTGGACGATAGATTGCTGGACGCACTTTCTGCCATCCACGACAGGACCTGCTCACACTGCTCATTTTCTAATAAAGGTCTACCGCGTGGACCCATTAATTGTGCGATGAATGTGGGGACGCCAGAAACGTGCCTCTCTCCTAATCCCACAGCTGACGGCTGCGATACACCTGGATCAGGAGCTCGGCCTGTGCCCACACCCTGACTTGGGCCTCCGCATTCTCGGCCGCGTCCACGTCCTCTAGGCCTACCCCTACCTTTCAGTATGCTGTATTACCAGTAGTGCAGAAACCGAACGCTGTAATTAAATGTGCCGCTTATTTGCCTGTGGTTGGAGGCTAACTTCGCTTACGGAACGCCAGGAAATAATTTGGCGCAAGCCTGCTGTAACACTTAGCTGGCTGCGTATGATTTTGTAGAACTACTACAGCCAGCACACACAGACCCAGAACACTGAGCACAGTGACAGGCAGGCCAAATAGATTTTTTGCCCAAATTTTTTTAGCAAAGGACCACTGCCTATATTCAATCAATAATATTTATATGTCTTCTGTCCCTGCCTAACCACCACTTCTGTCCCTGGAGTATTACTGCAGGGCGCAATGCTCTGCATGGCCGAGATACCAAAAAAAAAATTTGCACCACTGCAAAAAGCAGCCTCCACAGTACTGCACACGGTTAGATGTGGCCCTAAGAAGGACCGTTGGGGTTCTTGAAGCCTACAATCACTCCTATCACTCTCTCTATACCAGCTCCAACACAATAGCACTTTCCCTCAGCTAAGTCAGAACGCATCTGTGGCGAGCCGCGGGAGGGGCCGATTTTTATACTCGGGTGACACCTGATCTCGCCAGCCACTCACTGCAGGGGGGTGGTATAGGGCTTGAACGTCGCAGGGGGAAGTTGTAATGCCTTCCCTGTCTTTCAATTGGCCAGAAAAGCGCGCTAACGTCTCAGAGAGGAAAGTGAAAGTAACCCGAACATCGCGTGATACTCGTTACGAGTAACGAGCATCTCAAACACACTAATACTCGAACGAGTATCAAGCTCGGACGAGTACGTTCGCTCATCTCTAGTCTTGTCCCAAAACAACTCACACACTGAGGCTGGTCCTTAATGTATCCAAGAGGTCAGTGCCCACGTATTGGCTTATCTTAATCACTCACACACAAGCTTCATGCAGTATAACACAGCAATACAAATATTACAATATGTTAGTAGGTCGCCACCCTCTTTGTATATTCTTAGTTACTCTATAACAAAAGAAAAAGAAGTGTTAGGAAGACAATAAGTGTAGTTCCTGACCCCCGTGTGACCCTTGACGTCATTTAACCTCTTCTTTCATGTGCTGCATGGAGTTATTGTTTCCTGTAGCCTTATCACCATGTCTATGGTCTCCTATAGACTACTGCTATTGTCCCTGACAACCAATTCATCTATATTCCCTTCTCTTTTTTAATACACTTTGTAAAATCTACTAACACTAAAGTATACAGAAGAAGAGAAAAGATGAGGTTAACCATCATTATACTTACTACACGTTATCTGGAAGGCTTCTAAATTCTCAGGCTAGTTCAGAAAAAATGTCTCTGTTTCGGACAGAATGCCCAACTGGCTTCTAATGACGTCTAAGCAAGATGGAGGTCTTTTAATGATCGGAGAGTGCTTCAGACCCACCTATTCACAGTCAGACTGTCCTTTCCCTCTGCAGTGAGTTTTTCTGGCTCAAAAGCCTAAAATGTAAGGAGAATTTGTGTGTTTACCAAAGAGAAGACAATCTCAGATCTTGTGTAGAAGCATAGGCCCATAAGAGAAATACAAATCACACCAGCCTGTTGCAGTATTAAATGATTTCTAATGTTTGCAAAGTTGCATGTGGTTCATATATCATAAATGGCATCACAGAAAAAAGTAAAAAAGTATATCCTCCAAACTAATAAGAATACATGATAGGGGGAGGGGCTAGCCAGCAAGACGGCTGGACTTGTTTGAGCTGAGCTTCCACAGACAGACACTAAAAGAAACTGGTAAAGCCATCTGAAAGGCAAATTAGACCAACCTCTGCATACCCTCTCTCCTCCGATCAAAGCCGCCTGTGGGCTCCGGAGGCGGCTTTGATCGGAGGAGAGAGACGCCGGGCTCAGTGTGGTGCCACGATCAGTGTCCTCGGGAGACATGGGCTGCGCTGAAGCAGGGACACTGCTGCCGTTGGACAGAGTTCCGCTGGCTCTCCCCAGTGCTTGCCGAGGGGAAGTCTGCAGAAGTGGCTGAGGAGAGCAGAGAGGCTGAAAGGACAGAGTGAAAGAGCCCCCTGCAGTGCCGGGTACTGGAGCAGCTGAAGTGCGGGAGCTGGTGAGCAGGGAGGTAAAGGAGGAAGGGGTGCTTATGGGGACTGCAGCCCCTGTACGGCCGCAGCTGTCACATACAGAGCAAAGGGAGAACGGGGGAGGACCGTGTAAAGCGCGGACGTTAACCCTGCGCCACGTGGAGCCGCCATTTTCTTTAAACACTAACCGCTGTTTAGAGCTGCCAGAGACAACAAAGCAGCCAGTAGAACACAGTAAATACCAGTCCCAAAGATAAAGGGCTGAAAGCAAGATTCAATTAGCATATCAGAAGGGTTCCTGCAATAAGTGCACTCCCTCCAGCGAATAAAAGCAGTACCTTCTTCTGCATACTGCTGTTGAGCTGAGATTTGCAGAGCCACACGGAGACAGCATGTACACAGCAGGAGAGTGGCAGAGAGACACATCACCTGACGGAGGGCCCTCTCCCTAGACACGGGGTTTTAGCAGACACCACAGACTCTGAGTGGTGAGCGGAGACTGCGGGGAGACACCATAAGCCCTATTATTAAAAGCGGAGGCTACCCCAGCGGGGCACAGTTACAGAGCCACCTGAGAAGGCTGCTACGGCAAAACGCTCATTAGAAGAAAGCCTCGGCTCCAAAAAAGAAAAAACACTGCCTCACGCCTAAGACAAATCTCCTCACCTAAACATATTATATCCAACATCTCCACACTTTTGAGAACTAGTTTATTACTCTATTTTACGGCGGAGTGGCTCAATTCTCTCAGTAATACTATAAATGGACTCTCACTCCATCTAGTGGCAGATTATAATATAACCACCTACTACAGTCTCTCAAAAACAAGATCAGAAAACGCTGTGACCTTAAAACGCGACATGTGAATACCACCTCATCCCACTCCTCCCAGCGTAATTATATCAAGACAGACAAAATGGGGAAACTCACAAAACCTATAGTTAACAGCAACGCCAAGGACCTCAAGACTCCCAAAAGACCTCAAGCTCTAGCGAAAAACTTTGGGATCTCCTCCCAAGACACTCCTTCTACAATCCGTTCCAAACAGATGTCTTTAGAAGAAGATAACCCAAATCACACCACCTCCTTGCAAGGCTCAGACAGCGAATCAGAAGAGGACTCACTAATAACCTCCAACTCCGATATAAAAGAATACATCAAGGTGTTGCCCACCAAGGAATGCATCAAAGACCTTTTTAAAGAATTCACCCAAATGGTGAAGGAGGAGATCTCGAATTTAAAGAAAGATGTCAAAGAAGTACATACCAGAATCAATACCCTTGAGGACTCTTGCTCAAAGATGATTAATCACGCAGAAAAAGTTAGATATCCTAATCGACAAACATAAAGAATTATATCTCCAACGAATACATATAGACGATCTGGAGAACAGCTCTAGACGCAACAATATCCGAATCCCAGAAACTGTTCCTGATAAAGAGATATCCATCAGCCTCCATTGGATCTTCAACAGCCTCTTGGAGAGAGACGAAGACGCAGAACTCGGTCTGGAAAGGGCCCACAGGGTTTTCAGGCCCAGATCTGTAAAATCAGACAGACCCCGGTACGTCCTCTGCTGCCTACAAAGTTTTAAAACCAAAGAAGAAATCCCCAACAAAGCCAGATCAGCAAAAAAATTGAATATGATAACAGCGAAATCCAAATCTATCAAGATCTCTCCAAACTCACACTAGACCTGAAGATACAACTACAACCTCTTACAAGAGAACTGAGAGATAAAAGCGTTCCATACAAATGGCTTTTCCCGTTCGGTTTGGCAATTTCTAGTCTGAACAGAACCTGGGTTATAAAAACTCCAGAGGATCTCCCTCTGGTTCTAACTAAGCTAAATCTCTCCCACATTCAAATTTTAGATTGGACATCAGTGGAGGATTCACTAGCTCTACCTGCTCTTCCCAGGATGGACTCTTGGAGCCAAGTTACCCCAAACAAGCCCAGAAAGTCAAGAAGAATGGAGCGGGATCCCACCAGGTCCCCCAGAAGAGGCCTTCCACCTGACGTCACCTAACAAGATGGAACTTTTCATACTGTATTATCTCCCTATTCTCCTGTGAGGAGATAAGTATGAGTCTTTTGTTACTTTCCAATTGCATGTTGTCTGCTCATTTTCATGTTTTTTCAAACTATTTTTAATTAAGCTGGGAGATCTGAAGGGAACAAACCCGTTTTGGTCCAGTCAGTTTTTCCCACCGTCACATGTTAGTGCGGGATACTATTTGATCCCCTCTTGGTTTGCGGGCACCCCCACAAACTTTGATTGTTTGCTTTTGAACCTGAGGGTGAGTGGCCATTGCCCATATACTCCCGCTCAACTGCAAAACGTTACCAGTTTTCTGTTTCTCAATCTCTTTTTGTGTTTTTTTGGTTTTTTTTAAGGATGAAATACTGTTTTGCTTATCCCCTTGTTACCCCCCCTACTCTAAATAATTTTGCTGATCCTACCATACGCCATATAGCCTCCCTCATAGAACCTAATGGCTAAACTACAAATCACCACCTTTAATGTTAAAGGTATCAAAGTTCCCCATAAGAGATCCCAAATTCTCCATTATCTAGAAAAAAAACAAAACAGATATAGCTTTCCTTCAGGAAACACATTTCAGGTAAAGCTATACTCCACTGTCCAAAAATAAAACTTTCACCAAATAGTACAACGCTTCTTCTCCACTCAAAAGACATAGAGGAGTTGCAATCGTCCTAAATAAAAATCTACCTTTCCAACCCATCAACGTCCAACCAGATCCTGAGGGAAGATACATTTACCTTAAAAGCACACTGTATGACAATATATATATATTAGCCAATAAATATGCGCCAAATAATAACCAAGTTAATTTCTTCCTCTCGGTTTTTGACCAACTAGAAAAATTTAAAGAGGGCCAGTTAATTGTAGACGGGAATTTTAATGTTCCTCTCCAACCCTCAATCGATACCTCAAACGGCTCTTCCTCAATCTCCTACTCCAAACTAAAAAAAATTAAAAGATGTCTGGTCTCAATTTGGTTGACCCTTGGAGGATACGCAATCCCGCCACAAAAGATTTCTTTTTCTACTCACCTGTGCATAAAAAATATTCCAGAATTGATTACTTATACATTCCACACCATTTACTCAGCTCAGTGACTATGTCCGCTTATGATGTAATTCTTTTCTCAGACCAAGCTCCCCTTTCCCTTGAACTGTACCTCACAACAAAGAAAAGATGTCCAACCAACTGGGTACTAAACAACAGCCTACTTCTCAACAAGGAGGACGTCGCCACTATTAAGCAGGATATCCAGTTATACTTCAATGACAATGCTCACTACTCCACAAAACCTGCAGTTTTATGGGAAGCACACAAGGCAGTTATCCGAGGTCTTCTCATACAAATAGGCTCTAGAAGGAAAAAAGAGAGGGAGAAAGAGAAAGTCGACCTCATTGAACAAATCAAAATATACCATTGGAACAGTCATAAATATGTGAAAACATCAAAATAGTCTAAATATGATGATTCTCAAAAAGAGGGAAATAAAGTAAATAGAGGTGTCACACAGTGCTCGCCTAGTGCAGTGCAAAACTGAGAAGAAAAAAAAGACAAGAGTATCCAAAAATATATACATCATGAAAGGGATACATAGTGAAAAAACAATAGGTGAGTAAAGGGCTGAATGCCCATCTTAAAACAAGTCAAACAATCCATTAGATGTTGCATTTGGTTCATCACCTGGAAGATAGAAAACATATACCACAGGGTGATAGTTTCATGTATATCAAAAATAAGGGAAGAAAAAAAAATTGAACGAGACAAAGAATACAATTGACTAAATTGGAGCAACATGACCAATTCAGTAATACACAAACAGTTTAAAAAAGTTATAGAAATTTTAAAAAGCTATTGTATAGAGATGAGCGAGCGCACTCGTCTGAGCTTGATGCTCGTTCGAGTATTAGGGTGTTCGAGATGCTCGTTACTCGAGACGAGCACCACGCGATGTTCGAGTTACTTTCACTTTCATCTCTGAGACGTTAGCGCGCTTTTCTGGCCAATAGAAAGACAGGGAAGGCATTACAACTTCCTCCTGTGACGTTCCAGCACTATCCCACCCCCCTGCAGTGAGTGGCTGGCGAGATCAGGTGTCACCCGAGTATTTAAATCAGCCCAGCCTGTGGCCTGCCACAGACACACACTGGGAGAGATCAGGGAAAGTGCTGCTGATGCTGCTATAGGGACAGTGTTAGCGTCTACAGGAACCCCAACGATCCTTCTTAGGGCCACAGCTCACCTAGTGCACTACTGTTGTGGGTGCTGGGAGCAGTTTGCCTTTTTTTTTTGGTATATCAGGCGTGCAGCCCCATTACAGCTATAGAGTTCTCAGGCTGCAGTCTGTACTAAGTAGTATAGGGGAAGTATTGGTGAGGCAGGGACAGTGGTAGTGTGGAATCCTGTCTACCTGTGCATTTAACTCCGTGGTTTCTGGGAGTTGTAGTACCTCAGCATTGCACTGCAAGGCATCAGTTCAGCCTTCAGTGTCATTTTTTGCTGGGGGCAGTTAGTGTAACGTGAGCGCTCTCTGCCTCCAAGTACACGTTTAAAAAGCACTAATATTTTTCTCCGCTCTGTGTTACCAGACAGCTGCTGGCGCAGTGTGCGGTGCCAGACAGCCATAGAGGGAGAGTCCAATACGCACTCCATTGCCTGCATTGCATTGAAAAAAAACTAATTTTAAAAAAGGACTTCTGTTTTACGTCTGCTTGTAACCCAGTGCATATTACTGCATGGCCTGTGGGACTTGAGGTGAATCTCAACTGCATAGTGCACTGCAAGGCCTCAGTTCAGCCTTCAGTGTCATTTTTTGCTGGGGGCAGTTAGTGTAACGTGAGCGCTCTCTGCCTCCAACTGCACGTTTAAAAAGCACTAATATTTTTCTCCGCTCTGTGTTACCAGACAGCTGCCGGCGTAGTATACGGTGCCAGACAGCCATAGAGGGAGAGTCCAATACACACTCCATTGCCTGCATTGCCTTGGAAAAAAACTAATTTTAAAAAAGGACTCCCTTTTTACGTCTGCTTGTAACCCAGTGTGCACATTACTGCGTGGCCTGTGGGACTGGAGGTGAATCTCAACTGCATAGTGCACAGCTAGTCCTGCTTGCATCCTTCCTTATAATTTATCTCTGGCTTCATTTAGCGTTATATTACCGCTGGCAGCCAGCAACTGACCGGCAATAATTCACAAGCATTTTTACACCGCTCTGTTTCTGCTCGATTCTTAATCCAGCATGCTGAGGGGTAGGGGCAGAGGATGTGGTCCAGGTGAATCGCAGCCGGCTGCTGCGGGAGTAGGAGAGAGGACAGTTTCTGGGGTCCGCAGCTTCATATCGCAATTTTTTGGGTCCACGTCATAGACCTTTATTAGAAACCGAGCAGTGTGAGCGGGTCCTGTCGTGGATGGCAGAAAGTGCATCCAGCAATCTATCGACCACCCAGTCTTCTACGCCGTCCACTGCTGCAACTCTAAATCCTCTGGCTGCTGCTCCTCCTTCCTCCCAGCCTCCTCACTCCATGAAAATGACACATTCTGAGGAGCGAGCAGACTCCCAGGAACTGTTCTCGGGCCCCTGCCCAGATTGGGCAGCAATGGTTCCTCTCCCATCGGAGGAGTTTGTTGTGACCGATGCCCAACCTTTGGAAAGTTCCCGGGGTCCGGGGGATGAGGCTGGGGACTTCCGGCAACTGTCTCAAGAGCTTTCAGTGGGTGAGGAGGACGATGACGATGAGACACAGTTGTCTATCAGTGAGGTAGTAGTGAGGGCAGTAAGTCCGAGGGAGGAGCGCACAGAGGATTCGGAGAAAGAGCCGCTGGACGATGAGGTGACTGACCCCTCCTGGTGTGATAAGCCAACTGAGGACCGGTCTTCAGAGGGGGAGGCAATTGCAGCCGCAGGACAGGTTGGAAGAGGCAGTGGGGTGGCCAGGGGTAGAGGCAGGGCCAGACCGAATAATCCACCAGCTGTTTCCCAAAGCACCCCCTCACGCCAAGCCACCGTGCAGAGGCCAAGGTGCTCTAAGGTGTGGCAGTTTTTCACGGAGATGCCGGACGACCGACAAACAGTGGTGTGCAACCTTTGTTGCGCCAAGATCAGCCGGGGAGCCACCACCACCAGCGTGAGTGGGACGAAGGCCGTTCACCGCCTCCAGCTTCCGCCACTGCCTCTCCCCCTGGGCCCCAACCTGCCACTGAGATCCAACCGCCCTCTCAGGACACAGGCACGACCGTCTCCTGGCCTGGACCCACACCCTCACCTCCGCTGTCCTCAGCCCCATCCAGCAATGTCTCTCAACGCAGCGTCCAGCTGTCGCTAAGAGATTTGTTGGAGCGAAAGCGCAAATACGCCGCCACGCACCCGCACGCTCAAGCTTTAAATGTCCACATAGCCAAATTGATCAGCCTGGAGATGCTCCCCTACAGGCTTGTGGAAACTGAGGCGTTCAAAAACATGATGGCAGCGGCAGCCCCGCGCTACTCAGTCCCCAGTCGCCACTATTTTTAACGGTATGCCATCCCAGCCCTGCATGGCCACGTTTCACGCAACATCGTATGCACCCTCACCAACCCGGTTACTGCCAAGGTCCACTTAACAACGGACACGTGGACAAGCACCGGCGGATAGAGCCACTATATCTCCCTGACGGCACATTGGGTGAATTTAGTGGAGGCTGGGACCGAGTGAGAGCCTGGGACCATTCATGTACTACACACCCCCAGAATTGCGGGCTCCAGATTGGTGCTGGTATCTGCAGCGGTGTATGCCACCTCCACTAAACCTTCCTCCTCCAACGCAACCTCTACCTCACAATCAAGACTTGTCAGCAGCAGCACGTCGCCAGCAGTCGGTGTCGTGCGGCGCGGCAGCACAGCGGTGGGCAAGCGTCAGCAGGCCGTGCTGAAGCTACTCAGCTTAGGAGAGAAGAGGCACATGGCCCACGAACTGTTGCACAGTCTGACAGAGCAGAACAACCGGTGACTTTCGCCACTGAGCCTCCAACCGGGCATGGTCGTGTGTGACAATGGCCGTAACCTGGTGGCGGCTCTGCAGCTCTGCAGCCTCACGCACGTGCCATGCCTGGCCCACGTCTTTAATTTGGTGGTTCAGCGGTTTCTGAAAGGCAACCCACACTTGTCAGACCTCCTCGACAAGGTGCGCCGGGTCAGCGCACATTTCCGCAAGTCCAACACGGATGCTGCCACCCTGCGCACCCTGCAACATCGGTTTAATCTGCCAGTGCACCGACTGCTTTGCGACGTGCCCACACGGTGGAACACTACGCTTCACATGTTGTCCCGGCTGTATGATCAGCGCAGAGCTATAGTGGAATACCAACTCCAACATGTGCAGCGAAGTGGGAGTCAGCCTCCTCAATTCATTACAGAGGAGTGGGCCTGGATGGCAGATATCTGCCAGGTCCTTGGAAACTTTGAGGAGTCCACCCTCATGGTGAGCGGTGATGCTGCAGTCATTAGCATCACCATTCCCCTGCTATGCCTCTTGAGAAGTTCCCTGCAAAGCATAAAGGCTGATGCTTTGCGGGCAGAAACGGAGGCGGGGGAAGACAGTATGTCGCTGGATAGTCAGAGCACCCTCATGTCTATATCTCAGCGCGTGGAGGAGGAGGAGGAGGAGGAGGGGGAGGAGCCTGAGGAGGAAGAGACAGCTGGGCCCACTGCAGAGGGTACCCATGCAGCTTGCCTCTCATCCATTCAGCGTGTATGACCTGAGGAGGATACTCAAAGTGATCGTCCTAGTGAGGACAGCCATATGTTGCGTCCAGGTACCCTGGCACAAATGGCTGACTTCATGTTAGGCTGCCTTTCCCGTGACCCGTGCATTAGACGCATTCTGGTCACTACGGATTACTGGGTGTACACACTGCTTGACCCACGGTATAAGGAGAACCTTTCCACTCTCATTCCCGAAGAGGAAAGACGTTTGAGAGTGATGCAATACCACAGGGCCCTGGTGGACAAACTGATGGTAAACTCCCCATATGACAGTGCTAGTGGCAGAAGGCGCAGTTCCGAGGGCCACGTAGGAGGGGAGGTGCAGAGATCAGGCAGCATGTTTAGCGCAGGCATGGGAACACTCTCCAAGGCCTTTGCCAGCTTTATGGCCCCCCAGCAAGACTGTCTCACACCTCCTCAGTCCAGGCTGAGTTGGAGGGAGCACTGTAAGAAGATGGTGAGGGAATACGCAGCCGATCGTACCACCATCCTCCGTGACGCCTCTGCTCCTTACATCTACTGGGTGTCAAAGCTGGACACGTGGCCCGAACTCGCGCTGTATGCCCTGGAGGTGTTGGCGTGCCCTGCGGCTAGCGTCTTGTTAGAGAGGGTGTTTAGTGCAGCTGGGGGAATCATCACGGGCAAGCGTACCCGCCTGTCAACTGACAGCGCCGACAGGTTTACACTCATAAAGATGAACAAAGCCTGGATTTCCCCAGACTTCTCTTCTCCACCAGCGGACAGCAGTGCTACCTAAAGAACTTTGTCAATCTGTGTATGGTATTCGTCCTCCTCCTCTGGCTCCTCCTCCTGAAACCTTTCGTAATCACCGCGAATGGGCAATTTTTCTTAGGCCAAAAGGCTCATATAAAACTTTTCTAAATAATATTTATCTGTTTCAATTCTCATTGAAGCATTAAAACTTCCACCTGAACCTATTGTCTTTTAGACTGGGCTGCCTCCAGGCCTAGTTAAAAATTAAGCCACAGTTTGCTAAGCGATTAATGGGTTTCACCTGCCCTCTGGGTTGGCCATGGGCAATTTTTCTGGGGTACATTTGTACTGTCGGTACAACAATTTTTCGGGCCCTCGCCTACAATGTAATCCAAGTAATTTTTATGGGCTTCGCCTGCACTCATGCTACACCACTGTGTCTGGGGTTGGCCTACACATTTGCTACAGAAATGTAACTCGGTTCTGCCTACCTATACTTCTGCCACAGTAATGCTACAGGGGTCTGACTATACTTCAGCAACAGAAATGTTACTTCGGTCTGCCGATACTTCTGCTCCTGAAATGTTACCTTGGTTGGTGTATACTGTTACTACTGTAATTTTACTAATACTGGGCTCTGCCCATCATGCTTCAACGGAAATGTTACTGGGGCAGGTCTATACTGCTATAACAGAAATGTAACTAATAGTGGGCTTTGCTCATACTACGCTCTCCCTATATTGCTGCCAGGGAAATTTGAATCTGCTGCTTTCTCTCTACTGCTTCTATGTTGCTGTTGCTGGGCCCTGTCTATACTCCTACTACTGAAATCTTACCAATACTATGCTCTCCCTACACTGCTGCCAGGGAAATGTGAATCTGCTGCTTTGTCTCTACTGCTTCTACGTTGCTGTTGCTGGGGCCTGACTATACTCCTACTACTGAAATCTTACCAATACCACGCTCTCCCTACACTGCTGCCAGGGAAATGTGAATCTGCTGCTTTGTCTTTACTGCTTCTACGTTGCTGTTGCTGGGGCCTGTCTGTACTCCTACTACTGAAATCGTACCAATACTACGCTCTCCCTACACTGCTGCCAGGGAAATGTGAATCTGCTACTTTGTCCATACTGCTTCTACGTTGCTGTTGCTCGGGCCTGACTATACTCCTACTTCTGAAATCTTACCAATACTATGCTCTCCCTACACTGCTGCCAGGGAAATGTGAATCTGCTGCTTTTCCCATACTGCTTCTACGTTACTGTTACTCAGGGTCTGTCTATACTGATACCACTGAAATGTTACTGGGGTCTGTGTATACTGCTGCAAATGAAATGTTAGTGGGGTCTGTCCTCACTGCTGCCAATGGAATGTTACAGGGGTTTGTGCATACTCTTACCTCTGAAATGTTACTAATTCTCGTCTCTCCCTATACTGCTGCTACTGCAATGTTACAGGGTAGTAGTAACGGAGGCTTCCAAAAGACATGATGGTGGCGAGGCCACGCTACTAGGTTCCACAGGTGCGACAACTTTTAAGCGACACGGTCACTGGGAAGGTGCATATAACCACGGACACGGGGACAGGACACGTACTGCCTCAAAAACTTTTCCGTCCTCCTCCTCCAACTATGAAAACATTCTTGGCTGAAGCCCACCTGCATTTAATCTGACGTTACCTCAGCTGTGCTGGGCAATGCAATAGGATTTATTTATGTACCGCCGGTGGCTCCCTGGGACCCACCCATGCTGTCTGTCCACACGGAGTTGTAACTGCATGTGTCTACTTATAAAGAACCCCAGTCTGACTGGGGCATGCAGTGTGGGCTGAAGCCCACCTGCATTAAATCTGACGTTACCTCAGCTGTGCTGGGCACTGCAATGGGATATATTTATGTACCGCCGGTGGGTTCCAGGGAGCCACCCATGCTGTCGGTCCACACGGACTTCACATTAGTGAGTTGTACCTGCCTGTGTCTATGTATTAAAAACCCCAGTCTGACTGGGGAATGCAGTGTGGGCCGAAGCCCACCTGCATTAAATCTGACGTTACCTCAGCTGTGCTGGGCACTGCAATGGGATATATTTATGTACCGCCGGTGGGTTCCAGGGAGCCACCCATGCTGTCGGTCCACACGGACTTCACATTAGTGAGTTGTACCTGCCTGTGTCTATGTATTAAAAACCCCAGTCTGACTGGGGAATGCAGTGTGGGCCGAAGCCCACCTGCTTTAAATCTGACGTTACCTCAGCTGTGCTGGGCACTGCAATTGGATATAATTATGTACCGCCGGTGGGTTCCAGGGAGCCACCCATGCTGTCGGTCCACAGGGACTTCACATAGGGGATTTGTACCTGCCTGTGTCTATGTATTAAAAACCCCGGTCAGATTGGGCATGCACTGTGGGCCGAAGCCCACCTGCATTTAATCTGACGTTACCTCAGCTGTGCTGGGCAATGCAATGGGATTTATTTATGTACCGCCGGTGGCTTCCTGGGATCCTCCCACGCTGTCGGTCCACACGGACTTCACAATAGGGAGTTGGCCCTGCCTGTGTCTATTTATAAAAAAACCCCAGTCTGACTGGGGCATGCAGTGTGGGCCGAAGCCCATCTGCATTTAATCTGACGTTAGCTCTGCTGTCCAGGGCACTGCAATAGGATATATTTATGTACCGCCGGTGGGTTCCAGGGAGCCTCCTATGCTCTGGGTGCACACGGAATTCCCATTGCGGAGTTGTACCTGCCTGTGACTATGTATAAAAAACCCCGGTCTGACTGGGGCATGCAGTGTGGGCCGAAGTCCACCTGTATTTAATCTGACGTTAGCTCTACTATCCGGGGCACTGCACTGGGACAAACTACAGGAGCAATACAGCGCTAATGAGACGTGCACAGCTACGCCAGTATAGGAGTCCGCTGTAGGCCCGCGATTGCTGAGGGTTTGTACAGAGGCCTATGTCCTTGGTGCAGCGAATGTCTGCTTCCTGCCTAGGATTGCTGAAGCTGTGGGCCGAGGCCTATGTCGTGGGCACGGTGCAAATCTGCCATGTTTGGCCGCTCAGATCAATTTTTTGTTCATGTCTTGGGCTTCCTAGGACCTCCCTATGCTGTTGGTGCAAACTTAGTTCCCATCGCGGTGTTTGACCTGTCTGGCACAAAGACACTGACTGACTTGGGTAGGGGGCAGAGCGCTGACGGCTTTCCCCTTGCAGTGTGGATTGAGCTATGCGACACCTTGACAGAATGAATACTGTGTGGCACATGGATTCCCCATTGCTATGCCCACGTTTGCAGCTCCGGACGGAGGTGCCACAGGATTGGAGTTCTCATTGCTTCTGTACAGCATTGTGGGCTATCACCCCGAACCTTTTAAAGAGTGTCGCTGCCTGGCCCTGCCAACCCTCTGCAGTGTGTGACTCCGGTTCCTCCTCATGGCAGACGCACTTATAAATAGACATGAGGGTGGTGTGGCTATGAGGCCAGCGTGTGGCATGAGGGCAGCTGAAGGCTGCGCAGGGACACTTTGGTGTGCGCTGTGGACACTGGGTTGTGCGGGGGGGTTGGGCAGCATGTAACCCAGGAGAAGTGGCAGTGGAGTGTCATGCAGGCAGTGATTGTGCTTTGTTGGAGGTAGTGTGGTGCTTAGCTAAGGTATGCGTTGCTAATGAGGGTTTTTCAGAAGTAAAAATTGTTGGTGGGTGGGCCCACTCTTGCCGCTATTGTGGCTTAATAGTGGGACTTGGGAACTTGAGATGCAGCCCAACATGTAGCCCCTCGCCTGCCCTATCCGTTTCTGTGTCGTTCCCATCACTTTCTTGAATTTCCCAGATTTTCACAAATGAAAACCTTAGCGAGCATCGGCGAAATACAAAAATGCTCGAGTCGCCCATTGACTTCAATGGGGTTCGTTACTCGAAACGAACCCTCGAGCATCACGGGAAGTTCGACTCGAGTAATGAGCACCCGAGCATTTTGGTGCTCGCTCATCTCTATTTATTACACAATACAAACTGAAAAAAGTCCAAGAAAAGGGTGTAAATGCTTTTAATAAACAGTTTATATATTTGTAGTTAATTTACATTAATAATTATCATCATAGTACATGGAATAGGCATACAAGTAATTCTTCCAATCTACTATAGGTTTTTCTCTCATTGTGTAAGGGTTATGTCAAACTTGCAATATTATAATGTAAAAGGGTCTGTGCAATAGAAATGGTTTAAGTGAATGTCCTAAGAGAATGGGATAGGTAGCTAACCATATACTTAAAAGGGGTTAATGAGTCAGTTATTTTTAATGATTGTTAATGGAGTTTAGTATTTAAATAAGTGGGCAGCGGCATTCAGATCAAGGTGAACAAGGCTGTTGAAAGCTGAAACGCGTTCTTCCTCTGCCTGTCTGACCATATGAAGCACAATACAATATAAAGCAAAGAATATACTCTATGTGTCCATATTCCCGTATATCTACTTTCACTGACTATAGGTGTGTCCATATTACTGACACTTTATATTATATTTTGGAATACTCTTATATAAATAACTAACACTATAATAGAGAGGGCAAACAGAAGAAAATGTCTCTGCATATTAGAAATGTTATACGCCTATTTAACGAGAAAAATCTAAGTCCTAGGGAAAAATGCCTAAGAGGGGAAATTAATACTGTGGTGCCTAAAAGTGTGTGAACGATTCTGAAGGTTCACTTTAAATTACTGAATCCACCTTTGCTCTAGTGCGCCCTCCATGGCTACTGTTCTTACTCCAATTTCAAGGAATCCAGGACACCACAGATTCCAGTAACATTTTCAATGTTTATTCATTCCATCATTAAAAACCAGTGACATTTTGGCCATATATGACATTTTTCAAGACAACGGCTGGATGTCACTGAAACGTTGTAAAGGATGTATTTTTAAGAATAAGGTGAAAAAATATACTGAACATTTTATTGAAATATATGGATCCTTGGATTTCTTCAAATTGAAGTAGTACTGCGGTGAACTGGAAGGCTACTCCTAGTTATATGGTTATTAAAGACTGAAGAAATCATTCACATCCATGTACTGTACTCAATTCAAATCACATGCGATGCTTTTATTTTCCATCTCACAGTTTTGTTTCCTATATTATTTCTCTTTCAAGCTCATTAGCGTCACAGTCGACTTCTTTCAGCATTGATACCAGCCAAGAAATTGTTGTATTTGGATCCAAAATGTTGACCACAGGTATTCTAATGCTCTTATCTCGGAAGATGCGATTCTGCATTGTCATAGCGACCATGGAATCAACACCCAGAGAACTGAGAAGAGTATTCATAGTGATATCACTAGCACTCACACCAGTCTGCTCACTAACTACTAGCAAAATGTAATCTTCAGGTTTTTCATACTTTATTTGGGTGGATTGTCTCACCTTCCAAGTTTTCTTTTACATCCAAGAAAACATTGCGAAACCTTTTCTTCAGCCCCGGGGTATAAGAAACCAGATTATTTTTCATGGTTTTAAAATCTAATTTTGCAATTGTTTGGTGGGTATTGTTTAATAAAAGACAATTCTTCAGATGAACT
Source organism: Eleutherodactylus coqui (assembly GCF_035609145.1). NCBI lineage: Eukaryota > Metazoa > Chordata > Amphibia > Anura > Eleutherodactylidae > Eleutherodactylus > Eleutherodactylus coqui. The sequence goes on along the minus strand of NC_089848.1, from coordinate 132,822,212 downwards.
TGTATTTCTTCTGCATTTAATAGTAGGATTCCTTTTGCTTTTAAGCGTTCATGAATGTTGTGCTGGTTGAGTAATACCCCAAGATTGAGGGCACCCCAACTGATCGACTGTCCACAAAGACCCAGATTTCTTCTGTATTGACAGAACACGTCTAAAAAAGAGTTGGCAGCAGCATAACTTGCTTGCTTTGAATTTCCAACTGATGAAACAAGAGATGAATAACAAACAAAATAGTCAAGTTTAATGTTTTTAGTAGCATGGTGAAGATTCACAGCTCCATCTACTTTTGGACTCAGGACTTTCTCAAACAAGAGCAAGTTTAGGTTCTGCAGAATCCCATCATGAAAAACAGCAGCGCTGTGAAAGATACCTCTGATTGGAATTCTTGGAAATGTTTTTTGGATGGAATCTATGGCCTTTATGATGTCAGTATAGTTAGTTATGTTACATTGCAGGGTGACTATCTTTGTGTTTTCTTTCTCAACCTCAGCTATTTGTTGCACCATTTCAAGAGTGGGATTTCGTCTGGATAAAATGACAACGTTGTCACCACCATTCTGTAGAATGAATTTCACAGTTTCAAACCCAAGACCAGTCAGACCACCTGTTACTATATAAACACCACAGTGCTGAAAAAGCTTTTGATCAGGTGAGGAACCAGAAATCTTTGAGGTTATACTATTGTCTAGCTTAAGGAGAGGTAAGGCCTGAACTGTTGAGTAGCTGCACAGTGTATTCTTCCCTTCAGATGTATTGCATTGTAATTGGGTGATAGACTCCAGAATATTGATTTCAGATGGTATAGAATATAGCCATTTATGTAAGTCACTTGCAAACAGCTGTAGATATGATTTGTGAAGCACAACATCAAAATCAAGTACATGAACATGGATGTCTTGCCTAGTGTAAAGTATCATGTTTTTTACATTTTTCTGGTCTGATAGGATAATGACATATTTAAGAAGAGGTAGTTCAGTGAGTGCTTCTCTAGATATACCTTCTGCTGTGGGAAGAACTACCATAGCAACACACATTTTGTCTTTTATCATATTCTCATTGGATATCACAACTTCCCAGCCTGCTGGTTCTGCTGTTTTGCATAAAACTCTGCATAAAATGGACTTTGCATCTGATGTCACTATTGCCAGTTGTGGTTTATTTTTTGCACATGGTAGTTGGTGATGTAATATTTCCCAGGCTAAAACAAAGAAGGAGATACAGGGAGACTTTCTTAATACAACTGCTTCCTTAACCAAGTAGCAAACATTCTCGGGAACCCTTATTTTGGAGGCTGCAACAACTGGATAACATACGGCAACTCCATCCCCAACTTGAATTTCTTTGACATCTTTCCCAACTGCGCTAACAATTCCAGCAAAATCCAGCGCAATGAGCTCATGCTTTTCACTCATTGTCCAATACAAAGCACTTCCATATTTCCAACTTGAAAGGCTCACAGGAAAATAATCATCTGTGTGGGCACAAATTTTGTCAATATTAATCTCTATTTCTTTGCCCTTTAATTCAGAAAATGTGGAATTTGTAAGTTCAGCAGAAACGTCCCTTATTTTGTAGGGATCTGAGGTGTGCAGGGTAAAATGATCAGGATGCTGTAAAGATTCTATTTGCTGTGTTTTCTTTTCAGTGTCAGTGGGAATTATTTCATTGGTATAAATAAAACCATCATTAATCCAGATCTCTGGATGGTCCTCTGCATTATAGTTTAAGAGAACCTTGGCTAGCGATGCAACATCTCGGGGACTTGAGGAGCTAACGTCAATCAGCTGAAATGTAATGTCTGGCATTTCAATTACACAAGCTCTTGTCATTCCAACAAAAGCAAATCCAGGATTGATGTGATCCACTGTGCCTTCAACAGTTCTGAAGGTCACCGTCCGGATAGTAGGCTTGGGGCTTATTTGCCTCACTGTTAAGATTAGCTGACGATAGACATCACAACACTTTGCTAGGTATTGGGTGAGATTGCCTAGAGATTGCTCAGTAGGTTTGTGGACTCCCCACATAAACACAATATCTTTGCAGTTACTGTTAAATAGCTTTTCTGCCTGTAGAACTGAATCCCAGCTGTTGAAGGTTATGTAGCTCAGTCCATTTTGGATATATTTTGATAATTGTTCGCCAACTCCAAGATTATCAGAATAAACCAATATATTTGACTTGTTTTCTTGTATGTCTCTGCTTTCAGAAGATTGGGTCCATTTAACTTGGAAAAAAGTTTTCTCTTGTTTGTTTGCTGTTTGATTCAGAAACGCCATTTTAACACTTTTTATTTCTACTAAAAGGGAACCGTTGTTATCTACAAAGCATCCACATAATTCAACGTACGTCTGGGTTGTTCTTATTGTTTTTATGTAGATGACCATTTCATCTTGAATAGGCTGTAGAATGGTCAAGCTTTCTATGGATGATGGAAAGCCCACTAAAGATTCCTTGGTACAAGTTCCCACACAAACTGCCACTTGTAGGAAACAATCTAAAATGACTGGATGTATGTGGTACTCGTACATTGTTTCTTTGACTTCTTCATTCACTTTTACTCTGGCAATCCCTTCTTTGAGATCTTTTCCATAGTAAACATTGCCCAGCTGTCTGTAAATCTTCCCATATTCAAATCCAAATGTAAAGAGATGGTCATAAAAACTCTGTTGAGAGAAAATAGTAGAACATCTTTGGAAGATCTGTTCAGTTGAGATTCTTTTGCTCGTGTCTACAGCATGGTTAGTTTTTTCTATTTGCCCCATTGCAAAAATATGTGATGTTAGAACTTCAAAACAAATCATTTGATATTCTTGTTTCTGATGTAGTTTGACATTAAGGTCTACTGAATCCTGATGGAGAACACAGGGGCTAGAAAACATTACACTGATTTCAAGAGATCTTAAAGGCACTTTAGGTTTGAAGCTAGTAGCTGCTGCTGCCAATCCCAGTTCAACGTAGAGTGCACCTGGAATAAGGACGGAGCCCATGTTTTTGTGTTCATAGATAAAGGGTGTATTGTTTTTTGATATTTTACACCTGAACTCAGTGAAATCTTCACTCATGCTGTGGATTAATGGGTGGTTGGGACTTAATGCGGTTTGGTTTCCCTGTCTGATTTTTTCAAATTGAATATCTTGCTTGATGTGATCAAACCTGTATCTTGGAATTGTGGATGGAGCAGATTTATAGGCTTCAAATACATTACACCAGTTAGGATTGTATCCATGTACAAAAAGTGCAATTAGCATAGAAAAAATGGTCTCATACTCTTTTTGGGGCTGGATAACAGATAATACTGTTGTGTTGGCTCCTAATGTTTCAATTATGCTCCTGTCTAATGTTCTACGAGGACCGATTTCAAGAAAGAGGACATTTTCTTTATCTTTTGCTGAAGCTTCTACAGCTTGCTGAAAGGCAACTGGTTCAGAAATATTTTTAGCCCAGTAATCGCCAGTGGTGAAATCTCCTTTGGATGCAGGTTTTCCTGTCACTGTTGAAAGAAGATCAATTTCCATATTTTGTTCATGTAAATCCCTCATCGTGTCTTTTACCTCATTCAGTATTGGATCCATCATGGGGCTGTGGTATGCAGCACTGACATCAAGTAGATGGAGAAATATATTATTTGAACTGTAATCTTTGGTCAGTTCTTCCTTGAGCTGGTCTATTGTTTCACCATCTCCAGAAACTGTGCAGGAAGTAGGACTGTTATAAGCAGCAATGCAAACCTTTCCCTTGTAAGATGCAATTATTTTTGACAATTCTGTAACTTTAATATTTCTAACCACCAATATTTTCCCTCCAGTAACTCTGCATTGTAGTGCGCTTCTGTAATAAATGACTTTGACAGCGTCTTCTAGTGAGAGAATTCCAGAACAATGAGCTGCTGCAACTTCTCCAACTGAGTGTCCGAGGATGCAGTCGGCCCTCACCCCCCAATGTTTCAGTAGAGCCACTAATGACACCTGAACTGTAAAGAGCAGTAACTGGGCTACATCCGGCCTTGAGAAATCATCAAACTCGTTCTGCAACAACTGTATCACAGAAAGTGGAGTGTAGACTCTAATCATCTCATCTATCTCTTCACATTTCTTCCTGAAGACTGGCTCAAGTTCTAGAAATATCTTACACACCCCTTTATAAAGGACCCCATTGCTACACAGCACAAATACAATCTGGGGACTGGATTTAGCTGGAGCAGTGTCTTTTTTCACAATATGAATTTGTTGGTTTAATTGAGTTAACGAAGAGGCCAAAAATCCTGTTCTGTATTCATGATTTAGATGACTTCTTCTGCAAGCTGCTGTGTAGACCATGTTCTCCAGGGTTAAGGATGTGGTCTTGCTTAATATTTGTTGTGTATCTTCAATAGAAAGGTGAAGTGATTTTTCACAGGCTGCAGACAAAATGAAAAGTTCAACTGGTCTTTTTGAATGATATTGAGGATATTTTGGTTTATATTGTTTGACAACGACGTGAGCGTTCGTTCCCCCAAATCCAAAATTATTTATTCCTGCTATTCTTCCAAATTTGCTGTCCTCTTGCCATTTCTCAGGACAGGTTGGAATTTCTAGATTGGATTCCTCAATGATTTTGATGCCATTTTCTTTAGAATAACATAGAGATGGAAGAATAATTTCATAATGCATCATGAGAAGAACTTTTATCAACCCAGCAACCCCAGAAGCACATTCAGCGTGACCAATGTTCCCTTTAACTGATCCAATCTTCAAAGGCTTCATTCCACTACAACGCTTTTTTCCCATTATGTTTCCTAAGCTTGCAGCTTCAATTGGGTCAGCCATTGGTGTTCCAGTACCATGAGCTTCAACATACTGAATAGAACATGGATCTATAGTTTTATAGATGTACTGCAATAATTTCTCTTGTTGGTATTGAGATGGTTTGGTTATCGGTGTCACTGACTGACCATCTTGGTTAACTGCACTTTTATAAATTATTCCCCAGATTTTGTTGTAATCTTCTACAGCCTGTAAGATATATACAAAATTATAGAAATGTATAAAATATATAATAACATATGCAATGTACCATATAATTGTATAGGAACTTTAATCAAGTGTCATCCACATTAGTATGTTAAAGAGGGTGTCCCGTTACCAGACAACCACCAAGCGTGTCAAAATAACAAGAAGAGTAGTAATTACCCTGTTTCTCCCTGGGGAATTCAGCGCTGTAGCCCCGCCATCGTCCTGGTGTTTGTTGTGGAGATGATGTTACAGGAAGTCACCTGAACGCTGCAGCCAATCAGAGGCAGCATCATAGTCATTCTGAATTGCTCGTACCATGGCATCCAAGATGTGAGTGCTGATGCCTTGAGAACAGACTGTTATGCTGCAGAGGTCCGGTGACTTCTTGTAACATTATCTCCACAATAAATGCCTGGAGGATGGCACGGCTACAGCGCTGGATCCCTGTGCCAGAAGAGGGCTAACTTCTGCTCTTTTAACACAATTGGGGAATTGGAGTAATGTTGTTGAATAAACAGGCAACTTCTTTAAATGGGCAGTGCCTCTTTTCATTTTATTGAATGACATCTAGGTAATTTTTAAAAAATGAAAATCGAATATATTTTGAATTGACATAAGTATTCACACCCTCTGATATGACACTTATAATTTAGCTCTGGGGGGCCTCTATTTCTTTTGATCCTCTTTTAGATGTTTCTACACCTTGATTTGAGTCACTAGTGGTAAATTCAGTTGATTGGACATCATTTTATGTTTTATATAAGTTCTCACAACTCACAATACATGTCAGAGACAAAACCAAGCTATGAGAGAAGGAACAAAATTGCCACTGAGCTCAGAGACAGAATAGTGTGGAGGCACAGATCTAGAGAAGACTACAATACATTTCTGCTGCACTGAAAGTTCTCAAGAGCCCAGCAGCATTCATTATTTTTACATAGAAGAACAACTATGACACTTTCTAGAGCCTCCAACCCACCAACTAAGAGGAATGACCTTGGTAAGAGAAGTGACCAAGAACCCAATGATCCCTCTGGCTGACCCTAAAGATCCTGTATGCAGATGGGAGAGACTTCCAGAAGGTCACCTATCACTGCAGCCTCCACCAATCTGGGCTTTATGGCAGAGAGAAAGAAGCCTCCTCAGTAAGACACATAAAAGCAACCTGCAGTTTACCAAAAAGCACCTAAAGGACCTTCGGTCTGCGAGAAACAATATTCTCGTGTCTGATGACACCAAAATTGAGCATTTGGCCTTATGTCTGGAGGAAAGTAGACTCAGCTCATCACCTGCTTAATACCATCCCTACAGTGAAGCCTGGTGGTGGCAGCAGACTGGTCAAGGTTGATGGAAAGCTAAATGGAGCAAAGTACAGAGATATTCTTAATGAAAACCATGATTCAGAGTGCAAGAGGCCACAGAAGGGTCACCTTCCAACAAAACAATGACTATACACACAGCAAAACAACACAGAATGGGCTTCGGGACAACTTTGTGAATGTTCTTGAGCGGTCCAGCCAGAACCCTGACTTAAACCCAATCAGGCATCTCTATAGAGACGTAAAAATGGCTGACCACAGATGGCCCCCATCCAATCTGACAGAGCTTACGAGCATCTGCAGAGAAGAATAGCAGAAAATCCCCAAACCCGGATTTGCAAACCTTGTGGTATCACACCCAAGGAGACTGGAGACTGTAATCACTGCCAAAGGTGTTTCAATTGACTACAAGGTATGAATACTTATGTCAATGAAAAATAGATTTTCTTTTTTTCTTAATGTAGAAAGATTTCTAACAATCTGTTGTCACTTTGTCATTATGGAGTACTTAATGCAAAATGAGGGGAAAAACTTGATTTTCCTAGTCCAAAGTTGATAGAGGGGAGCTATATTCATGAGTGATATTTTCCATGTAAGCACGCTGCTACTACTTTAATATTTTTTTTTTTTGCGCAACCAAAATGCACACGCAAAATACAGACATATGAACCAACTCATTGCAATCAGTAGGTTTTATTCTCTGCGGATTGTGCACACAATTTTACATGTGCAAATACGCATGAAAATGCGCCAGTGTACACCCATCCTTACTCCGTACTACATGTCCAGAAGTCCTGGCAGCACTTCTGTTTGCCTTCACACAAGGCTATCTACTGGATGGCAAAATGATTTGGCTCCACAGAACATTTGGATCTTGTTCATAGGTTCATGCTGATATGAAATAACTTTTGAGTAACAGTTATAAATGTAATAAATTTAACCCAATGCTGATAACTTGCTGCAACAAGTAATGTTTACACAAGAAAAGCTATTGGAAGGGCAAAAGATCTGTGTCACAGTTATTTCACATATTAAGTGTCAAACTAAACTTTGCTAGATCTGTATTACAAGATGTAACTCCGTAAAATAAAATAACTTGTTCACTTTACTGAATGTAAGACATCGTACCTTTTTTAAAGGTTTTAAGAGAACAACACCACATCCTTCTCCTCTTCCATATCCATCAGCTTTGTTGGAAAATGGTTTACATATCCCATCTGGAGAAAGCATATTTGCTTTGCTAAGCATAACGTACATAAGAGGTTCAATGATGCAATTGGCTGCTCCACAGATCGCCATATCACAATCACCTGTTGATGACCGGTATCAGTCTTTGTAACAAGAAGCACTTTTCTGTTCATAAGCCAGAAATACAGTAATTCTCTTTATTCTTAGAATTAAATATACTATTCTTTGATATTAAAGCAGATTTGTTATGTGACTATGTTGTCCGGTTCAAGGGCTGCATATTATAATAACAGGTCTGATTAGATTTTATACCAAATGACACAAAGATATACTAATAGGTAGAGGCGGAGAGTGCTAGGGTCATAAATACAGCCGACTCTGGATTGCAACTGGGTGTATTCAGGTCCAGCACTTGCACTCAGCCAATCTAGGCAGATGTCAAGGCCCACCACACCTGGGGGAACCCACCCAGATCCTCCACAAGTGACAGAGCAAACAGGAGGAATGAGGATGTGAAGACCTGCATCGCTGTGGAGAGGATAAGGATCTGCAATGATGTCAGAAGGGGCGGAGCTTAGCAGTGAAGACCGAAAGTCCTGGAATAATGGATTTTTGGGTGAGACAGATCAAACTTTCAGTGACAATCTGGAGCCACATAAAACTAACTATCCAGCCAAACAAATCCCACATGGCATATCAGTTCAAGAAAATTACTGCCAGCAGCCATATTTACTAATATAAACTGCAAGGGCAGGTGAAGAACCACTTCCCTCAGCATGCGGAAAGCCAAGTTACTATATGGAGGAACATTACACAGTATGGCCGATGGCAATGATTTTCTTGACTTGATATGCCCTCTTTCTGTAGTTTGTTTGTGATGATAGTGTAGGGAACTGCAACAGGACGTGCACCCTTGACGTGGGCTTGTAGGCCTTCATATTTTAGCCCAAATATTAACTGACGCTTTGTATTTATCAGTATATGCTATTTTTGCAGCAATCTGTTTGGATTTAAATGCTGGGGGGGGGGGCATTTTTTGACATGTATAATAAAATATGTTGTATGTATGCATTTATATGGACATATTTTATCTCTTGATAAGCAGACCTGATGAAGAAAAACTAATGTCATTTTCAGAATCTAAAACTTCAAAATGCCCCAAAAATGTTCTAACTAGAGATGAGCGAACGTACTCTTCCGAGCTTGATACTCATTCGAGTATTAGCGTGTTCGAGATGCTCGTTACTCGAGACGAGTACCACACGATGTTCGAGTTACTTTCACTTTCATGAGACGTTAGCGTGCTTTTCTGGCCAATAGAAAGACAGGGAAGGCATTACAACTTCCCCCTGCGACGTTCAAGCCCTATACCACCCCCCTGCAGTGAGTGGCTGGCGAGATCAGGTGTCACCCAAGTATATAAATCGGCCCCTCCCTCGGCTCGCCACAGATGCATTCTGACATAGTTCAGGGAAAGTGCTGTCTTGCTGGAGTTGCTATAGGGAGAGTGTTAGGAGTTATTTTAGGCTTCAAGAACCCCAACGGTCCTTCTTAGGGCCACATCTAACCGTGTGCAGTAGTGTGGAGGCTGCTTTTTGCAGTGTTGCACTTTTTTTTTTTTGTATATCGGCCGTGCAGAGCATTGCGTCCTGCAGTAATTTTACATTGTCCAGGGCCAGTAGTGGTGAGGCAGGGACAGAAGACATATTTAGTGTATATAGGCAGTAGGCCTTTCCAAAAACATTTGGGAAAAAAAATCTATTTGGGCTGCCTGTGACTGTCCTCAATGTACTGGGTCTCTGCTGGGGGTAGTTGTCCTAATTCATACGCAGCCAGCTAAGTGTTACAGCAGGCTTGCGCAAAATTCTTTCCTGGCTCTGTGTTGCCTGTTACATCACCGCTGTATTCCTGTCCACAGTGAAACAGTCTGCAGTAATTTTACATTGTCCAGGGCCAGTAGTGGTGAGGCAGGGACAGAAGACATATTTAGTGTATATAGGCAGGGGGCCTTTCCAAAAACATTTGGGGAAAAAAATGTATTTAGGCTGCCTGTGACCGTCCTCAGTGTACTGAGTCTCAGCTGGGGGTAGTTGTCCTAATTCATACGCAGCCATCTAAGTGTTACAGCAGGCTTGCGCAAAATTCTTTCCTGGCTCTGCTGTGCGTTCCGTAAGCGAAGTCAGCCTCCAACCACAGGCCAATAAGCGGCACATTTAATTACAGCGTTCTGTTTCTGCATTACTGGTAATACACCATACTGAGGGGTAGGGGTAGGCCTAGAGGACGTGGACGCGGCCGAGGACGCGGAGGCCCAAGTCAGGGTGTGGGCACAGGCCGAGCTCCTAATCCAGGTGTATCGCAGCCGACTGCTGCGGGATTAGGAGAGAGGCACGTTTCTGGCGTCCCCACATTCATCGCACAATTAATGGGTCAACGCGGTAGACCTTTATTAGAAAATGAGCAGTGTGAGCAGGTCCTGTCGTGGATGGCAGAAAGTGCATCCAGCAATCTATCGACCACCCAGACTTCTACGCCGTCCACTGCTGCAACGCTGAATCCTCTGGCTGCTGCTCCTCCTTCCTCCCAACCTCCTCACTCCATTACAATGACACATTCTGAGGAGCAGGCAGACTCCCAGGAACTGTTCTCGGGCCCCTGCCCAGAATGGGCAGCAATGGTTCCGAATCCTCTCCCACTGGAGGAGTTTGTCGTGACCGATGCTCAACCTTTGGAAAGTTCCCGGGGTCTGGGGGATGAGGCTGGGGACTTCTGGCAACTGTCTCAAGAGCTTTCAGTGGGTGAGGAGAACGATGACGATGAGACACAGTTGTCTATCAGTGAGGTAGTAGTAAGGGCAGTAAGTCCAAGGGAGGAGCGCACAGAGGATTCGGAGGAAGAGCAGCAGGACGGTGAGGTGACTGACCCCACCTGGTTTGCTACGCCTACTAAGGACAGGTCTTCAGAGGGGGAGGCAAGGGCAGCAGCAGGGCAGGTTGGAAGAGGCAGTGCGGTGGCCAGGGGTAGAGGCAGGGCCAGACCGAATAATCCACCAACTGTTTCCCAAAGCGCCCCCTCGCGCCATGCCACCCTGCAGAGGCCGATGTGCTCAAAGGTCTGGCAGTTTTTCACTGAGAGTGCAGACGACCAACGAACAGTGGTGTGCAACCTTTGTCGCGCCAAGATCAGCCGGGGAGTCACCACCACCAGCCTCACCACCACCAGCATGCGCAGACATATGATGGCCAAGCACCCCACAAGGTGGGACGAAGGCCGTTCACCACCTCCGGTTTGCACCGCTGCCTCTCCCCCTGTGCCCCAACCTGCCACTGAGATACAACCCCCCTCTCAGGACACAGGCACTACCGTCTCCTAGCCTGCACCCACACCCTCAACTCCGCTGAACTCGGGCCCATCCACCAATGTCTCTCAGCGCACCGTCCAGCCGTCGCTAGCGCAAGTGTTGGAGCGCAAGCGCAAGTACGCCGCCACACACCCGCATGCTCAAGCGTTAAACGTACACATAGCCAAATTTATCAGCCTGGAGATGCTGCCGTATAGGGTTGTGGAAAAGGAGGCTTTCAAAGGTATGATGGCGGCGGCGGCCCCGCGCTACTCAGTTCCCAGTCACCACTACTTTTCCCGAAGTGCCGTCCCAGCCCTGCATGACCATGTCTCCCGCAACATTGTACGCGCCCTCACCAATGCGGTTACTGGCAAGGTCCACTTAACAACGGACACGTGGACAAGCACAGGCGGGCAGGGCCACTATATCTCCCTGACGGCACATTGGGTGAATTTAGTGGAGGCTGGGACAGAGTCAGAGCCTGGGACCGCTCACGTCCTACCCACCCCCAGAATTGCGGGCCCCAGCTCGGTGGTGGTATCTGCGGCGGTGTATGCTTCCTCCACTAAACCACCCTCCTCCTCCTCCGCAACCTCTGTCTCGCAATCAGGATGTGTCAGCAGCAGCACGTCGGCAGCAGTCGGTGTTGCGCGGCGTGGCAGCACAGCGGTGGGCAAGCGTCAGCAGGCCGTGCTGAAACTACTTAGCTTAGGAGATAAGAGGCACACGACCCACGAACTGCTGCAGGGTCTGACAGAGCAGACCGACCGCTGGCTTGCGCCGCTGAGCCTCCAACTGGGCATGGTCGTGTGTGACAACGGCCGTAACCTGGTGGCGGCTCTGTAGCTCGGCAGCCTCATGCATGTGCCATGCCTGGCCCACGTCTTTAATTTGGTGGTTCAGCGCTTTCTGAAAAGCTACCCACGCTTGTCAGACCTGCTCGAAAAGGTGCGCCGGCTCTGCGCACATTTCCGCAAGTCCCACACGGACGCTGCCACCCTGCGCACCCTGCAACATCTGTTTAATCTGCCAGAGCACCGACTGCTGTGCGACGTGCCCACACGGTGGAACTCTACGCTCCACATGTTGACCAGGCTCTATGAGCAGCGTAGAGCTATAGTGGAATACCAACTCCAACATGGGCGGCGCAGTGGGAGTCAGCCTCCTCAATTCTTTACAGAAGAGTGGGCCTGGTTGGCAGACATCTGCCAGGTCCTTGGAAACTTTGAGGAGTCTACCCAGATGGTGAGCGGGGATGCTGCAATCATTAGCATCACCATTCCTCTGCTATGCCTCTTGAGAAGTTCCCTGCAAAACATAAAGGCAGACGCTTTGCGCTCGGAAACAGAGCCGGGGGAAGACAGTATGTCGCTGGATAGTCAGAGCACCCTCCTGTCTATATCTCAGCGCGTTGAGGAGGAGGAGGAGCATGAGGAGGATGAGGAGGAGGGGGAAGAGACAGCTTGGCCCACTGCTGAGGGTACCCATGCTGCTTGCCTGTCATCCTTTCAGCGTGTATGGCCTGAGGAGGAGGAGGATCCTGAAAGTGATCTTCCTAGTGAGGACAGCCATGTGTTGCATACAGGTACCCTGGCACACATGGTGGACTTCATGTTAGGATGCCTTTCTCGTGACCCTCGCGTTACACGCATTCTGGCCACTACGGATTACTGGGTGTACACACTGCTCGACCCACGGTATAAGGAGAACCTTTCCACTGTGATACCCGAAGAGGAAAGGGGTTCGAGAGTAATGCTATACCACAGGACCCTGGCGGACAAGCTGATGGTAAAATTCCCATCCGACAGCGCTAGTGGCAGAAGGCGCAGTTCCGAGGGCCAGGTAGCAGGGGAGGCACGGAGATCAGGCAGCATGTACAGCACAGGCAGGGGAACACTCTCTAAGGCCTTTGACAGCTTTCTGGCTTCCCAGCAAGACTGTGTCACCACTCCCCAGTCAAGGCTGAGTCGGCGGGAGCACTGTAAAAGGATGGTGAGGGAGTACGTAGCCGATCGCACGACTGTCCTCCGTGACGCCTCTGTCCCGTACAACTACTGGGTGTCGAAGCTGGACACGTGGCCTGAACTCGCGCTGTATGCCCTGGAGGTGCTTGCTTGTCCTGCGGCTAGCGTCTTGTCAGAGAGGGTGTTTAGTGCGGCTGGGGGAATCATCACAGATCAGCATACCCGCCTGTCAACCAACAGTGCCGACAGGCTTACACTCATCAAGATGAACAAAGCCTGGATTTCCCCAGACTTCTCTTCTCCACCAGCGGACAGCAGCGATACCTAAGCAATACGTAGGCTGCACCCGCGGATGGAAGCATCGTTCTCTATCACCATCAAAAACGGGGACATTTTTTCTTCATCAATCTGTGTATAATATTTATCCTCCTTTTCCTAAAACCTCACGTAATCACGCCGAACGGGCAATTTTTCTTAGGCCCACAAGGCTCAGTCATATAATTTTTGTAAACAATTTTTATACGTTTCAATGCTCATTAAAGCGTTGAAACTTGCACCTGAACCAATTTTTATTTTAACTGGGCTGCCTCCAGGCCTAGTTACAAATTATGCCACATTAACCAAAGCGATTAATGGGTTTCACCTGCCCTCTTGATTGGGCATGGGCAATTTTTCTCAGGTACATTAGTACTGTTGGTACACCGATTTTTTGGGGCCCTCGCCTACAGTGTAATCCAATTAATTTTTAAACCACCTGCATTAAAGCTGACGTTACCTCAGCTGTGCTGGGCACTGCAATGGGATATATTTATGTACCGCCGGTGGGTTCCAGGGAGCCACCCATGCTGTGGGTGCACACGGAATTCCCATTGCGGAGTTGTACCTGCCTGTGACTATTTATAAAAAACCACGGTCTGACTGGGGCATGCAGACACCTTGACAGAATGAACAGTGTGTGGCACATAGGTTCCCCATTGCTATGCCCACGTGTGCAGCTCCTGATGGCGGTGGCACAGGATTATATTTCTCATTGCTTCTGTACAGCATTGTGGGCTATCGCCCCGCCCCTTTTAAAGAGGGTCGCTGCCTAGCCGTGCCAACCCTCTGCAGTGTGTGCCTGCCATTCCTCCTCATGGCAGACGCACTTATAAATAGACATGAGGGTGGTGTGGCATGAGGGCAGCTGAAGGCTGCGCAGGGACACTTTGGTGTGCGCTATGGACACTGGGTTGTGCGGGGGGGTGGGGGGGTTGGGCAGCATGTATCCCAGGAGAAGTGGCAGCGGAGTGTCATGCAGGCAGTGATTGTGCTTTGTTGGAGGTAGTGTGGTGCTTAGCTAAGGTATGCATTGCTAATGAGGGCTTTTCAGAAGTAAAAGTTGTTGGGAAGGGGGGGCCCACTCTTGCCGCTATTGTGGCTTAATAGTTGGACCTGGGAACTTGAGATGCAGCCCAACATGTAGCCCCTCGCCTGCCCTATCCGTTGCTGTGTCATTCCCATCACTTTCTTGAATTGCCCAGATTTTCACAAATGGAAACCTCAGCGAGCATCGGCGATATACAAAAATGCTCTAGTCGCCCATTGACTTCAATGGGGTTCGTTACTCGAAACGAACCCTCGAGCATCGCGATAATTTCGTCCCGAGTAACGAGCACCAGAGCATTTTGGTGCTCGCTCATCTCTCGTTCTAACATCTCAGTCACCAATTGTGTTCCCCAGTGTATTAAATATGGAGATACAATAAAACCCAAATTTTTAACATTTGCTACTCAAAATCAGTAATAAAGTACAGTAAATTGTTGGTGTATATGGTTATGACTTAGGTCTCACATAGCCAAGCAGCATGGGGGCACAAGCCACGTGGGGCTACCGAGCCTTTGGTTGGGGATTACTGCAGTATAGTATATGAGGATATTCTTATATTATACTTGCGATGTATATACCTTGTTGGATGGATTGGCAGGCGTAATGTAAAGCAACAAGAGAGGAAGAACAGGCGGTGTCGATGATCAGAGAAGGACCAGTCAGGTTGAAGCAATATGATATCCTATTGGCAGCCATACATAAGGCTGTACCAACTGCATTTAAACGATTAATGTTATCAGCGCAGTTATTGTAAATGCTGTATGCATCTCTGTTCATGATACCTGTAAAATGAAATATAGATAGAACTAATAGCTCCTATAGATTTAGTACAGCATCATTTGTAAGATACCAGAATCATCTGACCAAAAGATACAGGTTTACACCCAGACCATGGAATCCGGACCCCAAACTTTGTTTCCAGTGGTAGATAACTAGCATGGACAACTATACATGTAGCAAAATGAACCCTCTGTTACCCGGTCATTACTGGTCAGCCATCCATGTGCAGGACTATCCTGTAATACTACAGAGGAGATACCAATTTGGCCGCAGCTTTCCCCAGTACCATCAACTATTTGCATGGAGTGCCAAGAGCGGCCTTCAGGGTGAGAAGCTGTTCCCGAACTTTGGGTTCTGAAAGTATTGAGCATCTTGGCTCACCCCTTTTAAATGCAAACATTACAGTCTTAGGCCTCATTCAGGCGGTTGTAATGTGGCCACTATTTAGCTTTCATATTACAGCCACAAGATCTAAAACTCTCCAGGTTTAAGGGATCTAAATGTAACTCATCATACTCTACAGCATCCGCTACATGGGGCCCTAATCGTTTCCATTCTAGTATCTTAATAACCTCACCTATAAATACTCCAGTTTCACTTCCACTAATGCTTTCTGTAGGGTAGCCGCCATCTTCCAGGGCCCTGTATGTACATTCAAGCAGTAGTTTTTGCTGTGGATCCATATTCTCAGTTTCAAATTTGCGGATTCCAAAAAGTTTATGATCAAATTCATTAATTCTACAAAAATGATTAAAACATTAAAATGCTCTCAGTGATTAGATATTAAAGTGTATTTAAGCTCTAAATGTTTATCAAAGTACTGTTCATTTAATTACAACAGGAAGTTTTGGAAAGTGGTCAGTGACTAAAATAGACCCGACTGCACTCTATCATGCAATGTCCCAAAAGTCATACGACTGTCAAATAATGGGAAGATGTATAACCCAGAATACGACATTACACACATGTAGAATGGTTGGACATAAAAGTGACCCTTCAGTTTCAAATTTAGTCGCAGACGCGGAGGGGAAGCGGGGTATAGTACCTGAAGTTGTTCTTCCCTGCTATCCCTCTGATCCACCTTCATGCCTTCAGTCATCCAAGATGGTCAATACAATCTTCAGACTACCTAATCCTCACAGAGCATTGATATGTTACAACCACTAGTTCACTTACCTGCTTTTCTGATTGCCCAGAGCTGCTCATGTGATCAGTAGTAGCCAATCAAAGAGAATTGCATAATGTGCATTAGAAAGTTAGAAAATTGCTGCAGCCATCTTGGACAAGTAAAAAGTAGTAGAACTTGCAGATTGAGGGGCAGCAGAGAAGAACAACTACTGCAGGTAATACACTCCTCTGCCCCAGAAAAGAATTTTGCCCCAAAACCAAAGGGTCATTGTAATTCAGAGTTTCTAGTGCTATCATTTTGGGGTCATAAGACTTTTTTTGATCACTTTTTATAAACATTTTCTTGGAGACAGGCTGCTAAAACATCACATTTTATTTTCTGATCGCATTCACCATACAGGTTAAATATTACATTATTTTAATGGATCAGACTTTTACAGATATTGCGATAGCAAATATGCTTTAGTTTCTACTTTAGGTTAAAAATTGGAAAAGTGGTGTTTTAATCTTCTAGTATTTTTAAAATATTTAAAATTTAAGTTTTAATTTAATTTTGCAATATACGGTATTTCTACAGGCAGTATATTAACCCCTTAGTGACCAAACCTGTTTGCACCCTAATGACCAGGCCAAATTTTGGAAATCTGACGTGTCACTTTAAAATAGAATAGCTCTGTAAAGGTTTTGCATATCCAAGTGATTCTGACATTGTTTTTTACCACATGTTGTACTTCATTCAGGTGGTGAAAATAGTCATTTTGTCACATTTTCAATTGTTATATATCAAATACACTGTACACATTTTTGATAATATATACATTTTCATTTGTTTACTTTATTTTGGACGCATATTTGAAAAGCTTTTTTTTTTTAACCATTTAGGAGATGTACAAATTTAACATTGATTATCAACATTTTGAGGAACATTTTGTTTCCTGAACCAAGCCAAGATTGCAAAGGTTCATAGGAGTCAGAATGATAGATACCCCTACGAATGACCCCATTTTAAAACTACACCCCTTAATGTACTCACTGAGGGGTGTCATGAGCATTTTGACCCCATAGTTTTTTTCAGGAGTTAATTAGAGATGAGCGAACGTGTTCTTCCGAGCTTGATATTCGTGCGAATATTAGGGTGTTCGGGATGTTCATTATTCGTAACGAACACCATGCGGTGTTCTGGTTACTTTCACTTCCTTCCCTGAGACGTTAGCGCGCTTTTTTTGGCCAATTGAAAGAAAGGGAAGGCATTACAACTTCCCCCTGTGACATTCAAGCCCTATACCACCCCCCTGCTGTGAGTGGCTGGGAAGATCAGGTGTCACCCGAGTATAAAAATCGGCCCCTCCCGCGGTTCGGCTCAGATGCCTGGTGAGTTAGCTGAGGGACAGTGCTGTTTGTACGGGAGCTGCTGTAGGGAAAGAATTGGTAGTTAGTGTAGGCTTCAAGACCCCCCAAAGGTCCTGATAGCTGTGTGTTGGCTGCTGTTAGCAGTGCCATTTCTTTTTCTCAAAATCGGCTCTGCAGAGCGTTGCACCCGGCATTAGGGACAGAAGTGCTGCATAGGCAGGGAGAGTGTTAGGAGTGAGTGTAGCCTTCAAGAACCTCAACGGTCCTTTCTAGGGCCATATTTATCCGTGTGCAGTACTGTCCAGGCTGCTGTTAGCTGTGCTGCATTTTTTTTTGCTTCTCAAAATCGCCTCTGCAGAGCATTCCACCCTCCATTGATACTGCAGGGAAAGAATTGTATAGGCAGGGCCACAACACAGTTATTATTCATAGAATATATGCAGTGCTGCCTTTTGCTTGTAAAACAAGTGAAAATAATTCTATTTGTCCTGCCTCTGTCCGTCCTAACGCCGGTGGACACGTGTCGGCTGCGTCTGCAACCTGTAAAAATCATACGCACCCAGCTACGTTTTACTCCTGGCTTCGCCATTTGCTTTCCTTAATTGGGAAAAAAAATACCTGCTCTGCCACAGTTAATAACTCTGCTACCCTCACGTTCTGTGACACATTAGCAGGAAAACAGCACAGTTATTAAACTTCTCATGTTCATAGAATATACGCAGTGCTGTCTTTTGGTGCAAAAAAACGGAAAATAATTCTATTTGTCCTGCCTCTGTCCGTCCTAACGCCGGTGGACACGTGTCGGCTGCGTCTGCAACCTGTAAAAATCATACGCACCCAGCTACGTTTTACTCCTGGCTTCGCCATTTGCTTTCCTTAATTGGGAAAAAAAATACCTGCTCTGCCACAGTTAATAACTCTGCTACCCTCACGTTCTGTGACACATTAGCAGGAAAACAGCACAGTTATTAAACTTCTCATGTTCATAGAATATACGCAGTGCTGCCTTTTGGTGCAAAAAAACGGAAAATAATTCTATTTGTCCTGCCTCTGTCCGTCCTAACGCCGGTGGACACGTGTCGGCTGCGTCTGCAACCTGTAAAAATCATACGCACCCAGCTACGTTTTACTCCTGGCTTCGCCATTTGCTTTCCTTAATTGGGAAAAAAAATACCTGCTCTGCCACAGTTAATAACTCTGCTACCCTCACGTTCTGTGACACATTAGCAGGAAAACAGCACAGATATTAAACTTCTCATGTTCATAGAATATACGCAGTGCTGCCTTTTGGTGCAAAAAAACGGAAAATAATTCTATTTGTCCTGCCTCTGTCCGTCCTAACGCCGGTGGACACGTGTCGGCTGCGTCTGCAACCTGTAAAAATCATACGCACCCAGCTACGTTTTACTCCTGGCTTCGCCATTTGCTTTCCTTAATTGGGAAAAAAAATACCTGCTCTGCCACAGTTAATAACTCTGCTACCCTCACGTTCTGTGACACATTAGCAGGAAAACAGCACAGTTATTAAACTTCTCATGTTCATAGAATATACGCAGTGCTGCCTTTTGGTGCAAAAAAACGGAAAATAATTCTATTTGTCCTGCCTCTGTCCGTCCTAACGCCGGTGGACACGTGTCGGCTGCGTCTGCAACCTGTAAAAATCATACGCACCCAGCTACGTTTTACTCCTGGCTTCGCCATTTGCTTTCCCTAATTGGGAAAAAAAATACCTGCTCTGCCACAGTTAATAACTCTGCTACCCTCACGTTCTGTGACACATTAGCAGGAAAACAGCACAGTTATTAAACTTCTCATGTTCATAGAATATACGCAGTGCTGCCTTTTGGTGCAAAAAAACGGAAAATAATTCTATTTGTCCTGCCTCTGTCCGTCCTAACGCCGGTGGACACGTGTCGGCTGCGTCTGCAACCTGTAAAAATCATACGCACCCAGCTACGTTTTACTCCTGGCTTCGCCATTTGCTTTCCTTAATTGGGAAAAAAAATACCTGCTCTGCCACAGTTAATAACTCTGCTACCCTCACGTTCTGTGACACATTAGCAGGAAAACAGCACAGATATTAAACTTCTCATGTTCATAGAATATACGCAGTGCTGCCTTTTGGTGCAAAAAAACGGAAAATAATTCTATTTGTCCTGCCTCTGTCCGTCCTAACGCCGGTGGACACGTGTCGGCTGCGTCTGCAACCAGTAAAAATCATACGCACCCAGCTACGTTTTACTCCTGGCTTCGCCATTTGCTTTCCTTAATTGGGAAAAAAAATACCTGCTCTGCCACAGTTAATAACTCTGCTACCCTCACGTTCTGTGACACATTAGCAGGAAAACAGCACAGTTATTAAACTTCTCATGTTCATAGAATATACGCAGTGCTGCCTTTTGGTGCAAAAAAACGGAAAATAATTCTATTTGTCCTGCCTCTGTCCGTCCTAACGCCGGTGGACACGTGTCGGCTGCGTCTGCAACCTGTAAAAATCATACGCACCCAGCTACGTTTTACTTCTGGCTTCGCCATTTGCTTTCCTTAATTGGGAAAAAAAATACCTGCTCTGCCACAGTTAATAACTCTGCTACCCTCACGTTCTGTGACACATTAGCAGGAAAACAGCACAGTAATTAAACTTCTCATGTTCATAGAATATACGCAGTGCTGCCTTTTGGTGCAAAAAAAGGGAAAATAATTCTATTTGTCCTGCCTCTGTCCGTCCTAACGCCGGTGGACACGTGTCGGCTGCGTCTGCAACCTGTAAAAATCATACGCACCCAGCTACGTTTTACTCCTGGCTTCGCCATTTGCTTTCCTTAATTGGGAAAAAAATACCTGCTCTGCCACAGTTAATAACTCTGCTACCCTCACGTTCTGTGACACATTAGCAGGAAAACAGCACAGTTATTAAACTTCTCATGTTCATAGAATATACGCAGTGCTGCCTTTTGGTGCAAAAAAACGGAAAATAATTCTATTTGTCCTGCCTCTGTCCGTCCTAACGCCGGTGGACACGTGTCGGCTGCGTCTGCAACCTGTAAAAATCATACGCACCCAGCTACGTTTTACTCCTGGCTTCGCCATTTGCTTTCCCTAATTGGGAAAAAAAATACCTGCTCTGCCACAGTTAATAACTCTGCTACCCTCACGTTCTGTGACACATTAGCAGGAAAACAGCACAGTTATTAAACTTCTCATGTTCATAGAATATACGCAGTGCTGTCTTTTGGTGCAAAAAAACGGAAAATAATTCTATTTGTCCTGCCTCTGTCCGTCCTAACGCCGGTGGACACGTGTCGGCTGCGTCTGCAACCTGTAAAAATCATACGCACCCAGCTACGTTTTACTCCTGGCTTCGCCATTTGCTTTCCTTAATTGGGAAAAAAAATACCTGCTCTGCCACAGTTAATAACTCTGCTACCCTCACGTTCTGTGACACATTAGCAGGAAAACAGCACAGTTATTAAACTTCTCATGTTCATAGAATATACGCAGTGCTGCCTTTTGGTGCAAAAAAACGGAAAATAATTCTATTTGTCCTGCCTCTGTCCGTCCTAACGCCGGTGGACACGTGTCGGCTGCGTCTGCAACCTGTAAAAATCATACGCACCCAGCTACGTTTTACTCCTGGCTTCGCCATTTGCTTTCCTTAATTGGGAAAAAAAATACCTGCTCTGCCACAGTTAATAACTCTGCTACCCTCACGTTCTGTGACACATTAGCAGGAAAACAGCACAGATATTAAACTTCTCATGTTCATAGAATATACGCAGTGCTGCCTTTTGGTGCAAAAAAACGGAAAATAATTCTATTTGTCCTGCCTCTGTCCGTCCTAACGCCGGTGGACACGTGTCGGCTGCGTCTGCAACCTGTAAAAATCATACGCACCCAGCTACGTTTTACTCCTGGCTTCGCCATTTGCTTTCCTTAATTGGGAAAAAAAATACCTGCTCTGCCACAGTTAATAACTCTGCTACCCTCACGTTCTGTGACACATTAGCAGGAAAACAGCACAGTTATTAAACTTCTCATGTTCATAGAATATACGCAGTGCTGCCTTTTGGTGCAAAAAAACGGAAAATAATTCTATTTGTCCTGCCTCTGTCCGTCCTAACGCCGGTGGACACGTGTCGGCTGCGTCTGCAACCTGTAAAAATCATACGCACCCAGCTACGTTTTACTCCTGGCTTCGCCATTTGCTTTCCCTAATTGGGAAAAAAAATACCTGCTCTGCCACAGTTAATAACTCTGCTACCCTCACGTTCTGTGACACATTAGCAGGAAAACAGCACAGTTATTAAACTTCTCATGTTCATAGAATATACGCAGTGCTGCCTTTTGGTGCAAAAAAACGGAAAATAATTCTATTTGTCCTGCCTCTGTCCGTCCTAACGCCGGTGGACACGTGTCGGCTGCGTCTGCAACCTGTAAAAATCATACGCACCCAGCTACGTTTTACTCCTGGCTTCGCCATTTGCTTTCCTTAATTGGGAAAAAAAATACCTGCTCTGCCACAGTTAATAACTCTGCTACCCTCACGTTCTGTGACACATTAGCAGGAAAACAGCACAGATATTAAACTTCTCATGTTCATAGAATATACGCAGTGCTGCCTTTTGGTGCAAAAAAACGGAAAATAATTCTATTTGTCCTGCCTCTGTCCGTCCTAACGCCGGTGGACACGTGTCGGCTGCGTCTGCAACCAGTAAAAATCATACGCACCCAGCTACGTTTTACTCCTGGCTTCGCCATTTGCTTTCCTTAATTGGGAAAAAAAATACCTGCTCTGCCACAGTTAATAACTCTGCTACCCTCACGTTCTGTGACACATTAGCAGGAAAACAGCACAGTTATTAAACTTCTCATGTTCATAGAATATACGCAGTGCTGCCTTTTGGTGCAAAAAAACGGAAAATAATTCTATTTGTCCTGCCTCTGTCCGTCCTAACGCCGGTGGACACGTGTCGGCTGCGTCTGCAACCTGTAAAAATCATACGCACCCAGCTACGTTTTACTTCTGGCTTCGCCATTTGCTTTCCTTAATTGGGAAAAAAAATACCTGCTCTGCCACAGTTAATAACTCTGCTACCCTCACGTTCTGTGACACATTAGCAGGAAAACAGCACAGTAATTAAACTTCTCATGTTCATAGAATATACGCAGTGCTGCCTTTTGGTGCAAAAAAAGGGAAAATAATTCTATTTGTCCTGCCTCTGTCCGTCCTAACGCCGGTGGACACGTGTCGGCTGCGTCTGCAACCTGTAAAAATCATACGCACCCAGCTACGTTTTACTCCTGGCTTCGCCATTTGCTTTCCTTAATTGGGAAAAAAATACCTGCTCTGCCACAGTTAATAACTCTGCTACCCTCACGTTCTGTGACACATTAGCAGGAAAACAGCACAGTTATTAAACTTCTCATGTTCATAGAATATACGCAGTGCTGCCTTTTGGTGCAAAAAAACGGAAAATAATTCTATTTGTCCTGCCTCTGTCCGTCCTAACGCCGGTGGACACGTGTCGGCTGCGTCTGCAACCTGTAAAAATCATACGCACCCAGCTACGTTTTACTCCTGGCTTCGCCATTTGCTTTCCTTAATTGGGAAAAAAAATACCTGCTCTGCCACAGTTAATAACTCTGCTACCCTCACGTTCTGTGACACATTAGCAGGAAAACAGCACAGTTATTAAACTTAGATTATTCATTCACTAGAGGCAGTGGGGCCTTTCGTTTTCAAAAAAGGGAAAAAATTATATTTGGCCTGCAGTCTTGCGCCAATTTATTAGCTGCCTGTGAAATCAAATCACTGGTAATACAGCATGCTGAGAGGTAGGGGTAGGCCTAGAGGACGTGGACGCGGCCGAGGACGCGGAGGGCCAAGTCAGGGTGTGGGCACAGGCCAAGCTCCTGATCCAGGTGTGTCGCAGCCGACTGCTGCGCGATTAGGAGAGAGGCACGTTTCTGGTGTCCCCACATTCATCGACCAATTAATGGGTCCACGCGGGAGACGGTTATTAGAAAATGAGCAGTGTGAGCAGGTCCTGTCCTGGATGGCAGAAAGTGCTTCGAGCAACCTATCGTCTACCCGCAGTTCTGCGCCGTCCACTGCTGCCAATCCGAATCCTCTGTCTGCTGCTCCTCCTTCCTCCCAGCCTCCTCACTCCACTACAATAACACCTGCTCAGGAGCGGGAACACTCCCAGGAACTGTTCTCGGGCCCCTGCTTAGATTGGGCAGCAGCGGTTCCTCTCTCACCAGAGGAGTTTATCGTCACTGATGCCCAACCATTCGAAAGTTCCCGGGGTCCGGGGGAAGAGGCTGGGGACTTCCGCCAACTGTCTCAACAACTTTCTGTGGGTGAGGAGGACGATGACGATCAGACACAGTTGTCTTGCAGTGAGGTAGTAGTAAGGGCAGTAAGTCCGAGGGAGCAGCGCACAGAGGATTCGAAGGAAGAGCAGCAGGACGATGAGGTGACTGACCCCACCTGGTGTGCAACGCTTACTCAGGAGGACAGGTCTTCAGAGGGGGAGTCAAGGGCATCAGCAGGGCAGGTTGCAAGAGGCAGTGCGGTGGCCAGGGGTAGAGGCAGGGCCAGACCGAATAATCCACCAAGTGTTTCCCAAAGCGCCCCCTCGCGCCATGCCACCCTGCAGAGGCCGAGGTGCTCTAAGGTCTGGCAGTTTTTCACAGACGCCTGACGACCGACGAACAGTGGTGTGCAATCATTGTCGCGCAAAGCTCAGCCGGGGAGCCAACACCAACAGCCTCACCACCACCACCATGCGCAGACATATGATGGCCAAGCACCCCGCAAGGTGGGACGAAGGCCGTTCAGCGCCTTCGGTTTGCACCACTGCCTCTCCCCCTGTGCCCCAACCTGCCACTGAGATGCAACCCCCCTCTCAGGACACAGGCACTACCGTCTCCTGGCCTGCACCCACACCCTCACCTCCGCTGTCCTCGGCCCCATCCAGCAGTGTAGTTCAGCGCACCGTCCAGCCGTCGCTTGCGCAACTGTTGGAGCGCAAGCGCAAGTACGCCGCCACGCACCCGCACGCTCAAACGTTAACCGTCCGCATAGCAAAATTCATCAGCCTTGAGATGCTGCCGTATAGGGTTGTGGAAACGGAGTCCTTCAAAAGTATCATGGAGGCGGCGGCCCCGCGCTACTCAGTTCCCAGTCGCCACTACTTTTCCCGATGTGCCGTCCCAGCCCTGCACGACCATTTCTCCCGCAACATTGTACGCGCCCTCACCAACGCGGTTACTGCCACGGTCCACTTAACTACGGACACGTGGACAAGCACAGGCGGGCAGGGCCACTACATCTCCCTGACGGCACATTGGGTGAATTTAGTGGAGGCTGGGACAGAGTCAGAGCCTGGGACCGCTCACGTCCTACCCACCCCCAGAATTGCAGGCCCCAGCTCGGTGGTAGTATCTGCGGAGGTGTATGCTTCCTCCACTAAAGCACCCTCCTCCTCCTCCTCCTCCTCCTCCTCTGTCTCGCAATCAAGATGTGTTAGCAGCAGCATGTCGCCAGCAGTCGGTGTCGCGCGGTGTGGCAGCACAGCGGTGGGCAAGCGTCAGCAGGCCGTGCTGAAACTACTCAGCTTAGGCGATAAGAGGCACACGGCCCACGAACTGCTGCAGGGTCTGACACAGCAGACCGACCGCTGGCTTGCGCCGCTGAGCCTCCAACCGGGCATGGTCGTGTGTGACAACGGCCGTAACCTGGTGGCGGCTCTGCAGCTCGGCAGCCTCACGCACGTGCCATGCCTGGCCCACGTCTTTAATTTGGTGGTTCAGCGCTTTCTGAAAAGCTACCCACGATTGTCAGACCTGCTCGTAAAGGCGCGCCGGCTCTGCGCACATTTCCGCAAGTCCCACACGGACGCTGCCACCCTGCGCACCCTGCAACATCACTTTAAGCTGCCAGTGCACCGACTGCTGTGCGACGTGCCCACACGGTGGAACTCTACGCTCCACATGTTGGCGAGGCTCTATGAACAACGTAGAGCTATAGTCGAATACCAACTCCAACATGGGCGGCGCAGTGGGAGTCAGCCTCCTCAATTCCTTTCAGAAGAGTGGGCCTGGTTGGCAGACATCTGCCATGTCCTTGGTAATTTTGAGGAGTCTACCCAGGTGGTGAGTGGCGATGCTACAATCATTAGCGTCACCATTCCTCTGCTATGCATCTTGAGAAATTCCCTGCAAACCATAAAGGCAGCTGCTTTGCGCTCGGAAACGGGGGCGGGGGAAGACAGTATGCCGCTGGATAGTCAGGGCACCCTCCTGTCTATTTCTCAGCGCGTACAGGAGGAGGAGGAGGAGCATGAGGAGGAGGAGGAGGAGGGGGAAGAGACAGCTTGGGCCGCTGCTGACGGTACACCGGCTGATTGCCTGTCATCCTTTCGGCGTGTATGGTCTGAGGAGGAGGAGGAGGAGGAGGATCCTGAAAGTGATCTTCCTAGTGAAGACAGCCATGTGTTGCGTACAGGTACCCTGGCACACATGGCTGACTTCATGTTAGGATGCCTTTCTCGTGACCCTCGCGTTGCACGCATTCTGGCCACTACGGATTACTGGGTGTACACACTGCTCGATCCACGGTATAAGGAGAACCTGCCCACTCTGATTCCCGAAGAGGAAAGGGGTTCGAGAGTGTTGCTATACCACAGGACCCTTGCGGACAAGCTGATGGTAAAATTCCCAGCCGACAGCGCTAGTGGCAGAAGGCGCAGTACCGAGGGCAAGGTAGCAGGGGATGTGCGTAGATCGAGCAGCATGTACATCCCAGGCAGTGCAACAGTCTTTAAGGGCCTGGCCAGCTTTATGGCTCCCCACCAAGACTGTGTCACCGCTCCCCAGTCACGGCTGAGTCGGCGGGAGCACTGTAAAAGGATGGTGAGGGAGTACGTAGCGGATCGCACGACCGTCCTTGGTGACGCCTCTGCCCCCTACAACTACTGGGTGTCGAAGCTGGACACGTGGTCTGAACTAGCGCTGTATGCCCTGGAGGTGCTTGCTTGTCCTGCGGCTAGCGTCTTGTCGGAGAGGGTGTTTAGTGTGGCTGGGGGAATCACCACAGATAAGCGTAGCCACTTGTCAACCGACAGTGCCGACAGGCTAACACTCATCAAGATGAACAAAGGCTGGATTTCCCTAGACTTCTGTTCTCCACCAGCGGACAGCAGCGATACGTAAGCAATACGTAGGCTGCACCCGCGGATGGAAGCTACGTTCTCTCTCACCATCCAAAACGGGGACATTTCTGCTTCATCAATCTGTGTCTAATATTCCTCCTCCTCCTCCTCCCGTTCCTCCTCCTGAAACCCTACGTAATCACGCTGAACGGGCAATTTTTCTTAGGGCCACAAGGCTCACTCAAATAATTTTTCTGAACAATTTTTATAAGTTTCAATGCGCTTAAAAGCATTGGAACTTTAACTTGAACCAATTTTTCGTTACACTGGGCTGCCTCCAGGCCTAGTTACCACTTAAGCCACATTAACCAAAGCGATTAATGGGTTTCACCTGCCCTCTTGGCTGGCCATGGCCAATTTTTGGGATGTACATTAGTACTGTTGATACAGCAATTTTTGTGGGCCCTCGCCTACAGTGTAATCAAATTAATTTTTAGCCCACCTGCATTACAGCTGACGTTACCTCAGCTGTGTTGGGCAATGCAATGGGATATTTTTGTGTACCGCCGGTGGGTTCCAGGGAGCCACCCATGCTGTAGGTGTACACGGAGTTTTTAACACATCTGTACACTTGTAAAGAACCCCAGTCTGACTGGGGCATGCAGTGTGGGCCGAAGCCCACCTGTATTACACACAACATTACTACCTCAGCTGTGTTGGGCAATGCAATGGGATATTTCTATGTACCGCCGGTGGCTTCCTGGCACCCCCCCATGCTGTCGGTCCACAGGGACTTCACAATAGGGAGTTGTACCTGCCTGTGTCTATGAATTAAAAAGCCCGGTCTAACTGGGGCATGCAGACACCTTGACAGAATGAATAGTGTGTGGCACATAGGTTCCCCATTGCTATGCCCACGTGTGCAGCTCCTGATGGCGGTGGCACAGGATTCTATTTCTCATTGCTTCTGTACAGCATTGTGGGCTATCGACCCGCCCCTTTTAAAGAGGGTCGCTGCCTAGCCGTGCCAACCCTCTGCAGTGTGTGCCTGCGGTTCCTCCTCATGGCAGACGCACTTCTAAATAGACATGAGGCTGGTGTGGCATGAGGGCAGCTGAAGGCTGCGCAGGGACAGTTTGGTGTGTGCTGTGGGGGGGAGGGGGGGCGGTTGGTCAGCATGTAACCCAGGAGAAGTGGCAGCAGAGTGTCATCCAGGCAGTGATTGTGCTTTGTTGTAGCTAGTGTGGTGCTTAGCAAAGGTATGCCATGCTAATGAGGGCTTTTCAGAAGTAAAAGTTGTTGGGAGGGGGGGGGGGCCCACTCTTGCCGGTATTGTGGCTTAATAGTGGGACCTGTGAACTTGAGATGCAGCCCAACATGTAGCCCCTCGCCTACCCTATCCATTTCTGTGTCATTCCCATCACTTTGGTGAATTGCCCAGATTTTCACACATGAAAACCTTAGCGAGCATCGGCGAAATACAAAAATGCTCTGGTCGCCCATTGACTTCAATGGGGTTCGTTGTTCGAAACGAACCCTCGAGCATCGCGGGAAGTTCGTTCCGAATAACGAGCACCCGAACATTTTGGTGTTCGCTCATCTCTAGAGTTAATGCAATTTAGAGGAGAAAAAATAAAATTTCATATTTTTGCAAATATGTCATTTTAAAGTCAGTTTTTTTCTATAGTGCACATGCAAATGAGAATTTACAGCCCAAAATGGATCCCCTGTTTGTCCAATGTTCAGAAACATACCTATTGGGGCCCTAATATTATGTCTGTATGCACAATGGGGCCCAAACCGAAAGGATCAGCCAGTGGCTTTCAGAACAGACATTTTGCTTGAAGGTGATTTAGGCCCCATTGCCCAGTTGTAGAGCTCTTGAGTCACTAAAATGATGGAGAACCCCCACAAATTACCCCATTTTGAAAACTAGACCCCTTAAAGACTTTATCTAGGGGTTTACTGTGTATTTTGACCCAACAGTATTTGAATGAATTTAAGCAAAGTAGGAGGTAAAAAATTACCATTTTCATTTTTTTGGCTATTGTGTCATTTTAAAAACAGTTTTTTTGTATAGCGTACATAGGAATAATGACTTGCACCCCAAAATGGATACCCCTGTTTGTCCTGTGTTCAGAAACATACCCATTGTGGCCGTAATCTACTTACAGGACACATGGCTAGGCCTATAATGGAGGTAACAGTCGTTGGATTTCAAGGCACAACTGAATAAATTCCAGGCCCCATTGCCCACTTGTAGAGCCATTGAGCGGCCAAAACAATAAAGAACTCCCACAAATGACCCCATTTTAAAAACTATACCCCTTAACAAATTCATCTAGGGGTTTAATTGGTATTATGACCCCACAGTTTTTGAATGAATCTAAGCAAAGCAGAAGGAAATAATTACAGATTTTTTTTTGTACAGCGTACATAGTAATGAAGACTTGCACCCCAAAATGGATATCCCCCATTTGCCCCATGTTCATAAATATATCCCTTGTGGCCCCAATCTACTTACAGGACACATGGTTAGGCCTATAATGGAGGGAACACCCATTGGATTTCAGGCCACAACTGAATAAATTCCAGGCCCCATTGCTGACTTGTGCAGAAAAAAATGGACTCCCTAAAAATAATCCTCCATCCCCATTTTTTGGCATTCCCCAAGTCTTTGATAAAAGTAATGATATGGTATGGGATAATTACGGACGCTGGTTAGAATGGGCACATGGGGCAATAAAATCTGCTGTTCCTCCTCCTCTCATGTGTTTTTAGCCCCAGTGGCCGGAATGGAGTGTAAAGTGGCGCTCTGTGAGGCTTCGTAAGCTTGCTGAGGTGCGGCGTACTCACACAGGCGATCATTTGTTTATATTTCCTGTGCCGATGCTTAGCCATGTGGACGAGGAGGAAAAAGAGGGGTGGAGCAAAACCTGTACAGTTGTGTTTGTTGTGAACAATGATACTATAAAAGTCGGGAATAGAGTGAAGTGGTAACTTCAATAATGGAGGTCCTGCCTTACCAGATGACGCACCACCTGGGTGGGCGTGATAGCGTAAGAGAATAGAACTAAAAAACTGGCAATGGGGAAGGCGCAACACTACAGGTTAAAGCAAATAGGTAGTGGCCAAAGGTTTGGGAAACTTCTCCTTTTATTTAATAAAGTATGTGATCAGCTTATGCTGAACATATCTGCGACCATAGAGCACAATGGGCTCTATGTCATGGATATCCACAGTAAAATAGAACATGCTGCATTCAGTTTTCTGCAAGCGGATTACGCAGTTCTGACACGCGGAATTGTGTAAT
Organism: Eleutherodactylus coqui; assembly: GCF_035609145.1. Lineage (NCBI taxonomy): Eukaryota > Metazoa > Chordata > Amphibia > Anura > Eleutherodactylidae > Eleutherodactylus > Eleutherodactylus coqui. Next base: position 132,792,313 of record NC_089848.1, on the reverse strand, counting down.
TCAATGCATTTGATTGATCCGCGGATTACCGCAGATCAAACGCATGCAGAAGCCGCAATTTATATCCAGTCATGTGAGACCGGCCTAATGTAGATTGCTACCTTTTTATCACATGACCGGGGACTGCTCCGGGCACTCTGCGACTGTTGGTCGCCAGGGGCAAGGAGATTTTAAATTTTCCAGGCTCCCCCGATTTCTGCACATGTGTCCGGCATGTGCAGAAGCCAGGGAAGGTCAGCGGAGGAGGATCGCATTGGGGTTCAAAAGTGAAGGCCTCTAGGAAGAAGTTTCATCTCCTCGCACCGATCACATCGGAGAGGTGAAATGAAACTTCAACTTTTTCTTTAAACTTTTACGTGATCACCATTATCCATTGGTTAAAGACAATCACCAATAACCGCATACCGTAGCCCCCCATGACATCTCAGCTACCTTAGGTTCCTTAAATTTCCCCGGCAATCCTTGACTTTTTTGAATGCATCCGCTATTATGCTGATGGGTGTATGCACTGAAGCCAGGTTAAGTTCCTTGGATATAGATCCCATCTGGCGATAAATCCGGGGACCTTAGTTATGTAATTTCATCTCCCCTCACAGATACGTTCCGTAAGGGGAGATGAAACTAAGTTTAAAAAGAAAAAAGGTTAAAAAGTTAAACTTTTCCATGTGACTGGGAACCGCATACAGCGGTCCTAGGTGACATCTCCCTGCACTCGGCTATCTTTGACAGCCGGGTGCAGTGGAATTTTAAATTTTCCGGGTCCCCCGTGCTTCTGCGCATGCGCACCACATCAGCTCTTGTGCAGAAGCCCCTAGCAAGTCCCAATCTCCAACGGACATCATGGGGGACCGGGGTGAGTATTTTCACTTCCCCTCATGGATCCGATCGATGAGGGGAGGTGAAACCTTAACTTTTTTTCACTTTTCTTTTTACAGTTTTCCGTCACCGCCATTGTCCATTGGTCACCGCGGTCCCCGTGACATCTCCTGCCTGAAGGTAGCCAGGAGATTTTAAATTTCCCGCCACTCCAAGCCTTCTGCGCATGCAGCTGACATAATGCTGCCTGGCACGCATGCGCAGAAGGATGGCATCTAGTTCTGGAGGACCAGATCAGCGGGGGGCAGCATGGAGGAAGGCGGTGAGTACTCTCAGCTGCCCCCATGGATCCGATCCACGAGGGCAGCTGAATCTTCAACCTTTTAAAAAACTTTTTTGCACTTTAATGCGATCGGCGGTTCCGTATAGAATCCTGTGGCAAATCGCTCTATATTTGCTGTAACTGAGGCTCTAGATCGTGCAGACGCATAGGCTATTGAAATTGGCATCTCAGATGGTTTCATACCTGTTCTATTGGCAACAAATCTGGCAACTGAGCAGGTTGTGGAAGTGTGACAATGTTGTAGAGGCTTCCTGTGACCCCCTTATGTGTGCAGCTAAGCTTAATCCTGCTGCCTCTTGGAAGCCGCCATGAGATTAAACACATGTGGCTGCAGGATGTCATGAGCATATCGCTGAGCTGTCCTTCGTACCACTGCTAAGAGTGATCGACTGTATGCAGTGGTCCACCAGACCATCATAGCAGCAGTGGGGGGCAGTGTGCTGCTCCACAGCAAAGGCAAGATTAAGTTGCTCACCCAGAGGTCTCCAGACACAAACATGCCCATCATCAGTGTAAAATAAACCTGGATTTGTCGCTGAAGACAACCCAGTGCCACTACGTAGCGTCCAGTTTCACTGCCCATAATACCACTCCAAATTGAAGCAACGGTTGGGGGTGTCAAAGGTCGTACACGTAATGGGAGCCATGAGACAAAATTTCCATCAGCCAAGCAGCTGGAAATAGTTCTGACAGAAACGATGATGCCACCTGTCCCTGGATGAAAACGAAACAGTTGGAGCTGATGGTGCTTGTTGGATGATCAGATGCTCCTCTTTACTAGTGGTCTGTCGGGGTGTCCTGAGCCCAGATGCTTTGTGTGCCCTCACACACCCACTGGTCCCAACAGCTCCTAACAGTCTGGTCAGAGGCTCCTCTCTACTGGTTGTCCGTATGGGGCGTCCTGAGCCGGTCGCGTTGTATGCCCCCATCCACTGGTCCCAACACCTCCTAACAGTCTTGTCAGACACTCCTCTCTACTTGTGCTCTGTAGGGGGCATCCTGAGCCCAATCACCTTATGTGCTCTTATCCACTGGTCCCAACACCTCCTAACAGTCTGGTCAGATGCTCCTCTCTACTGCTGGTCAGTCGGGGAGTCCTGAGCACCAATCAGGCCCACCCCAATGCCCCGCTGCCGGCGGTAAAGAAGAGACACCACACACGGAGGTCTGGTATAGTTCCTCACACGGGGACATGACTGCGCCCTTTATTACAGATTACATGGGATCCTATACCCTTTGGTCTCATCACTAGGAATGGGTGATGGTCTCATTGGCTCAAATTCACCGCATAACCATATATGTAAAGTCCGGATTTCCGGCTGAGGCACTGATAGTCATATACGTAGTTAAACAGTCGTTATCTTGATACGGCGCCTCTGGGAAGACAGCCAAGCACGCGGCCTTCGTGTTCAGTTCTGTATCATCTCTGAATTTCTGGACACATCTCTCTCAGCCTTGCAAACTTTTGGAATATCTGATGTAAGGCGACATATAAGTTTTTCTCATTTTAACTTTGGATAGAACTTGCATACTGGTATAAAAGCATAAAAAACATATGGCAATATATACACATACCCTCACAAACCCCCCTAAAAACTTATATGGAGATCAAGCACCAGACCTTGCACTCTCCCTCGGTCGCCTCTCCCTTGCATCAGGGTTTTCCCACTGCCCGTAAGGCCCTACTCCTAGGAGGGGGGAATCCCTATCTCACCTCAGAAGGAGGCCATGGATTCCCTGGGCTCATTTCCGGGCATCCATACCCTCTATCTGTACAAGTTAACACCCCACAGGGTGCGCCCTCGCCGGAACCTAAGGTCTTCTGCGCTATCCCTAGGCAAATGGGAATTCCACTGACAATCCATCTTAGGGGATCGGGGCAGGCGCAGTACTAGTACATTTCTCCATTCTTCTGGTAACGTACGTGGTTGGCACTATTGGAAATGGCTCTTCATCTTTTTCAAACAAGGGAAACGGTGTCACATTGTCCAGTCCCTTACTCATACTCTTTTTGATCAAAGGGATTATACACGTACAGGAAGTTACATACCCCACCTCTTTCTGCTAAAATCATATCCAGGGCCACTCTATTTTGGAACGCCATGGATGCAGTGGGCCCTAACTGGTCAGCTAACCCTTGCAAAGTATCCCTGGTGTAGTTTACAAACCTCTGCTGATTGTAATAGATATAATTCATCCAATCTACATTATTATTAACAGTGACAATAGCAAATAAGGATTCAAAACCTGCTTTAACCTGATCTCTAGAATTAAATTCATCTGCCACCCCCCTTGGCACTCCTATTGCATCTATGTATACATATGGATCAAAGTTACCACCTGGAGCGTCAACTTCTCTCTTAGCACGATGCGGTGTTGGGTTCTCACCCTCAGGGTGGTCTTATTGCACACTTGATTGTATTAATTTGTTCTGGTCCCTGAAACAGGGGACTAGTGTACAGTAGTTACAGGTGTACGTGGCTACTTGTGTGTGTTAGAGGAATTGTACCACATTATAGCATGTAAAGGATATGCAGGATCATGAGTTTTTTCAGTGCGAAGTGTGGATCCAAGTGGACTTTCTTTCGAGCTTGACTGCAGTTGGGGTGGTGAACAGCATCTGGTAGGGACCTTCAAACCGGGTTTCATTCTCAAACTTTTTTTCACATAGACCCTATCACCTGGTTTCAGATTGTGGCTCTTGTCTGTAGGACCTGGGATAAAAGCAGAGACTGCAGAATGCGTTATTGACAACTCCTTGGAGAAGCCTATGACAAAATTAACAAGAAAATCATTCCCCAAACTCAGCTACTGTGGCATGTACCCTCCAGAGAAAAAAAAAAACTATTAGAAGACCCTCAATTAAAAATTTGCCCATTTTCCTCCATTGTCTTTTGTATCTACTTTCCCACTACTCTGTGGATGGTAGGGTGTGTGAAAGGCCTTGGATATACCCAAGGCAGACATGATGTGTTGCATTATTTCACCTGTGAAGTGTGTACCTTTGTTTAACTCCATCACTTCCGGTGCCCCGTATCTGCAGATTACCTCATTCATGAGCTTCTGTGTGGTTACCTGCTTATTTACTTTGGTAGCAGAGTAGGTCTCCGACCTGAAAAGAAATCAACAACAACAAGCACATATTCATACTTCCCAACAAGTGGGAGCTGAGTGTAGCCAATTTGCAATCCCTGAAATGGGTAGAGTGGCCCCGGCAAGTGTTATGTGGCAAATTTACTTCTGCCCTGTTGCTTACGGCAAAGATCATGCAAAATTGGACAAATGATGCAGCAGCTACAGAAAACCCAGGAGCCACCCGTCCTTGTTCAAGCGTCGACATCATTGCTGCTTTGAGAGGTGAGTCTTTCCGTGCATCAGCTGGGCCATCATGGGCCACAGGGACTGTGGTAGGCAAGTTCTGTTGACTGTTCACCATACGCAGTCCCTTTTTAGTCCATTTGTCTTTTTCTTCCTTGCTGGCTTGTAACTGTAAAGTCTTTAGCATATCAAAGTCCAAAGTTTTTTGTCAATGTCCAAAGTTTTTATCAATGTCCAAAGTTTAGTCAAGGTCCAAAGTTATTGTCAAATTCTTCTTTTCTTTCACGGCTTCAGGGCCGCTGCCTTTGCTGTGTAGTCTGTGATGGCGTTGCCTCATGTTTCTCCGGTGTAGGAATTGGTGTGAGCTCTCCACTTTGACAGGTAGAAGTGGGGTCTCCATGAGACTCTGCACCGCTGCACCATTCTTAATTGGCTGTCCTGCTGAGGTAAAAACTGTCTGGCCTCCATGTTGGGCCGTAATCATGAGCTATGCCAAATGCATACCGGGAGTCAGTGTAAATGTTTGCCGTCTTACCTTCCTTCACTCTACTCGCCTCAGTGAGGGCCTTCAGTTCCGCTTCTTGTGCTGAGACATGCGGAGGCAGAGCTTCTGCTTTTAGGACATCTTGTTGTGTGACCACTGCATATCCAGTGTGGAGTCGTCAATCACCCTTGGTACCATCTATAAAAAACAACTCAAAATATGCATTGTCAACAAGGGGTTTCAGTGACTTTTTAAAGCTTAAATTTTCTTGTTGCATCAATGCTAGACAATCAGGCTGGTATTCTATTTCAAAAAGATCAGAATCTTGTTGCAAAAACCAGGGTACTCAATTGTAAGAACAGTAACCAGGTTCCAGGTAGTACAACATTGGAAAAAGATTTGATGGATGCAGATAAGGACTGTAAGATGTTAACACCAATAACAGAGACATGAGTTACATCGGGGCAGAATAATCTACAAACATCTATTAATATTTGAAATGTGATATCCTTTAAGCAAATTCATTATTAATCTCATCCTGCCTGCAATGTCTTAGCAAATTTGAGACAGGAGAAAAAAAAAAACAACTTTTACTAGCTGCTCAAGATTCTTACCCCCTCCTTTGTGGACAAGACTTTTACATCATCTAGCTCCACCCCCTCGATACTGGCTGCTTGCGTCTTTTTTCACACCTTCATTTAAGCTCCACAGTCTGCGCATCCACATCTCAAACAAGTAATGTCTTATGCATGGGGGGGGGGGGACTTTTATCCCCAGTCAATATCTGCATCACACATTTTACATTCATCACAGCCTGAACACTGGGCATTATCTCTCATCCATCCATGCGCTCAAGTCTGCCCCGTTACCCCCCATTGAAGGTGCACCAGTACATACAGATGCACAGTCAAAAAGTGTGACAAACATACATACATCAGTTGAAAAACATTGAGGTGAGTGCTATAATGTTATAAAGCACATGATTCTATTGAGATGAGATTGTGATGAGTGCTATTTTTGACAAACCATGTGAAAAAGCCTGCTGAGTGACCGAGACACTCTCTCTTTCTTATTTACTGAAACTATTATATGCTATATTAAATGCTGATATATTTTAGAATGCGTGGGTATCTTTCAGCCCCCCTTCCTTTCCTTCTCTGACGCTCTGTTATCGCTTGGCCTTGGAAGCTAGACACAAGCTGCAGCTTCAAGTAAACAATCCTTCTCCCACTAAAAGCGAGCTCAGTTAACCATTTGTACATATATACATATATGCACACATACATCTACTGTAATCTACCGTGCGGGTCCATGTCACACATTTTCATAATAGTTTTCTTACATTTTACAAATTGGGACCCTTGTCTCTCCTCCATCAATTCATCCACACGGCGGCGGCCCTTGAGGGGCTCCGTCTTCTTTAATAAGGTCTTACGCATATTAGAACAACAACAATAATAATAATAACACGCTCCATAGAGTGCATCCTTCTGACCCAAATTGTTAGCCCCTTATATACGGCAAAACAACCGAAGGCATCTCCTTCTATGGAACCAGTCCCATAGAGTGCATCCCTCTCAGCTAAACCATCAACAGCTAACTAAACTAAAACGGAGGGTTCCTTCGTCTGTGAGACCAAATGAAAAGAGAAAGAGAAAAAAAATTCTGCAGATACAACAAACAACCTCCACTATTTCTAAAATGCTATGGACTTCAAAGTACAAATAGACTACAGACTAGTTCCTTGGTGAGCGATTGGTGCACTTATCACGGTCAGTGGTCCGTGACGGCAAACTCGAAGCCCACACGAGTTACCGTGTAGAACTCTTAACCCAACCCGTCCGGTCACAAAACACAGATAGTCCCTCCTGCTGCAAGACTCTCAGTGTAAAACACAACATAAATATATGCTGGTCTTACCTGGAGTTCTGTGAGTTGATCAGGCTCGGTTTGCAGCAGGACGGCTTCCCCGTGGCGTGGATCCGGGTGGACTGCGCTGCACGGCTCCGGTTTTACCGCCCCACCTTTGGGCACCATTTGTTAGGGAAATTCCAAGTACAGCACCAATCAGGTCCACCCCGATACCCCGCTGCCGGCGGTAAAGAAGAGACACCACACACGGAGGTCTGGTATAGTTCCTCACACGGGGACATGACTGCGCCCTTTATTACAGATTACATGGGATCTTATACCCTTTGGTCTCATCACTAGGAATGGGTGATGGTCTCATTGGCTCAAATTCACTGCATAACCATATATGTAAAGTCCGGATTTCCGGCTGAGGCACTGATAGTCATATACGTAGTTAAACAGTCGTTATCTTGATACGGCGCCTCTGGGAAGATAGCCAGTATAGTTCAGGGAAAGTGCTGTCTTGCTGGAGTTGCTATAGGGAGAGTGTTAGTAGTTATTTTAGGCTTCAAGAACCCCAACGGTCCTTCTTAGGGCCACATCTGACCATGTGCAGTACTGTTGAGGCTGCTTTTTCCAGTGTTGCACAATTTTTTTTTTTGTATATCGGCCGTGCAGAGCATTGCGTCCGCAGTCTGCAGTCATTGTACAGAGTATAGGGCCAGTACTGGTGAGGCAGGGAAAGAGATATTCAGGCTATATAGGCAGTGGGCTTTTTCCAAAAAATTGATCGCTGTCATCCAGCCAGAGGGAAACAGTATACATAATATTATACGCTGCCTACAGTATCTATCTGCTGGGGGTAGTAGTCGTAATTAATACGCAGCTAAGCGTTACAGCAGGCTTGCGCAAAATTGTTTCCTGGATCTGCTATCTCTGTTACATGATCACCGTCATCCCGCCAGAGGGAAACAGTATACATAATATTATACGCTGCCTACAGTATCTGTCCGCTGTATCAGCTCAGCATTTTAAAAAAATAGAAGCAAAATACTTAAGGCCTACTACTGGCCTTTGGCCACTTGACTGCTTCTGCGCTGTGAATTCCACTAGCTCAGTCATACGCACCTACGTCTCACTACAGGCGTGAGCAAAATTGTTTCCTGGCTCTGCTGTGTGTTCCGTAAGGGAAGTCAGCCTCCAACCACAGGCCAATAAGCGGTACATTTAATTACAGCGTTCTGTTTCTGCACTACTGGTAATACAGCATGCTGAGGGGTAGGGGTAGGCCTAGAGGACGTGGACGTGGGCGAGGACGCGGAGGCCCAAGTCAGGGTGTGGGGACAGGCCGAGCTCCTGATCCAGGTGTATCGCAGCCGACTGCTGCGGGATTAGGAGAGAGGCACGTTTCTGGCGTCCTCACATTCATCGCACAATTAATGGGTCCACGCGGTAGACCTTTATTAGAAAATGAGCAGTGTGAGCAGGTCCTGTCGTGGATGGCAGAAAGTGCATCGAGAAATCTATCGACCACCCAGAGTTCTGCGCCGTCCACTGCTGCAACTCTGAATCCTCTGGCTGCTGCTCCTCTTTCCTCCCAGCCTCCTCACTCTATTACAATGAAACATTCTGAGGAGCAGGCAGACTCCCAGGAACTGTTCCCGGGCCCCTGCCCAGAATAGCCAGCAATGGTTCCTCTCCCACCGGAGGAGTTTGTCGTGACCGATGCCCAACCTTTGGAAAGTTCCCGGTGTCCGGGGGATGAGGCTGGGGACTTCCGGCAACTGTCTCAAGAGCTTTCAGTGGGTGAGGAGGACGATGACGATGAGACACAGTTGTCTATCACTCAGGTAGTAGTAATTGGAGTAAGTCCGAGGGAGGAGCGCACAGAGGATTCGGAGGAAGAGCAGCAGGACCATGAAGTGACTGACCCCACCTGGTTTGCTATGCCTACACAGGACAGGTCTTCAGAGGGGGAGGCAAGTGCAGCAGCAGGGCAGGTTGGAAGAGGCAGTGCGGTGGCCAGGGGTAGATGCAGGGCCAGACCAAATAATCCACCAACTGTTTCCCAAAGCGCCCCCTCGCGCCATGCCACCCTGCAGAGGCCAAGGTGCTCAAAGGTCTGGCAGTTTTTCACTGAGAGTACAGATGACCGACTAACAGTGGTGTGCAACCTTTGTCGCGCCAAGATCAGCCGGGGAGCCACCACCACCAGCCTCACCACCACCAGCATGCGCAGACATATGATGGCCAAGCACCCCACAAGGTGGGACGAAGGCCATTCACCGCCTCCGGTTTGCACCACTGCCTCTCCCCCTGTGCCCCAACCTGCCACTGAGATCCAACCCCCCTCTCAGGACACAGGCACTACCGTCTCCTGGCCTGCACCCACACCCTCACCTCCGCTGTGCTCGTCCCCATCCACCAATGTCTCTCAGCGCACCGTCCAGCCGTCGCTAGCGCAAGTGTTGGAGCGCAAGCGCAAGTACGCCGCCACGCACCCGCACGCTCAAGCGTTAAACATGCACATAGCCAAATTTATCAGCCTGGAGATGCTGCCGTATAGGGTTGTGGAAACGGAGGCTTTCAAAGGTATGATGGCGGCGGCCCCGCGCTACTCAGTTCCCAGTCACCACTATTTTTCCCGATGTGCCATTCCAGCCCTGCACGACCACGTCTCCCGCAACAATGTACGCGCCCTTACCAATGCGGTTACTGCCAAGGTCAACCTAACAACGGACACGTGGACAAGCGCAGGCGGGCAGGGCCAATATATCTCCCTGACGGCACATTGGGTGAATTTAGTGGAGGCTGGGACAGAGTCAGAGCCTGGGACCGCTCAGGACCTACCCACCCCCAGAATTGCGGGCCCCAGCTCGGTGGTGGTATCTGCGGTGGTGTATGCTTCCTCCACTAAACCACCCTCCTCCTCCTCCTCCAACGCAACCTCTGTCTCGCAATCAAGATGTGTCAGCAGCAGCACGTCGCCAGCAGTCGGTGTTGCGCGGCGTGGCAGCACAGCGGTGGGCAAGCGTCAGCAGGCCGTGCTGAAACTACTCAGCTTAGCAGAGAAGAGGCACACGGCCCACGAACTGCTGCAGGGTCTGACAGAGCAGACCGACCGCTGGCTTGCGCCGCTGAGCCTCCAACCGGGCATGGTCGTGTGTGACAACGGCCGTAACCTGGTGGCAGCTCTGCAGCTCGGCAGCCTCACGCACGTGCCATGCCTGGCCCACGTCTTTAATTTGGTGGTTCAGCGCTTTCTGAAAAGCTACCCACGCTTGTCAGACCTGCTCGGAAAGGTGCGCCGTCTCTGCGCACATTTCCGCAAGTCCCACACGGACGCTGCCACCCTGCGCACCCTGCAACATCGGTTTAATCTGCCAGTGCACCGACTGCTGTGCGACGTGCCCACACGGTGGAACTCTACGCTCCACATGTTGGCCGGGCTCTATGAGCAGCGTAGAGCTATAGTGGAATACCAACTCCAACATGCCGGCGCAGTGGGAGTCAGCCTCCTCAATTCTTTACAGAAGAGTGGGCCTGGTTGGCAGACATCTGCCAGGTCCTTGGAAACTTTGAGGAGTCTACCCAGATGGTGAGCGGCGATGCTGCAATCATTAGCGTCACCATTCCTCTGCTATGCCTCTTGAGAAGTTCCCTGCAAAGCATAAAGGCAGACGCTTTGCGCTCGGAAACAGAGCCGGGGGAAGACAGTATGTCGCTGGATAGTCAGAGCACCCTCCTGTCTATATCTCAGCATGTTGAGGAGGAGGAGCATGAGGAGGATGAGGAGGAGGGAGAAGAGACAGCTTGGCCCAATGCTGAGGGTACCCATGCTGCTTGCCTGTCATCCTTTCAGCGTGTATGGCCTGAGGAGGAGGAGGAGGATCCCGAAAGTGATCTTTCTAGTGCGGACAGCCATGTGTTGCGTACAGGTACCCTGGCACACATGGCTGACATGTTAGGATGCCTTTCTCGTGACCCTCGCGTTACACGCATTCTGGCCACTACCAATTACTGGGTGTACACACTGCTCGACCCACGGTATAAGGAGAACCTTTCCACTCTCATAGCCGAAGAGGAAAGGGGTTCGAGAGTAATGCTATACCACAGGACCCTGGCGGACAAACTGATGGTAAAATTCCCATCCGACAGCGCTAGTGGCAGAAGGCGCAGTTCCGAGGGCCAGGTAGCAGGGGAGGCGCAAAGATCAGGCAGCATGTACAGCACAGGCAGGGGAACACTCTCTAAGGCCTTTGACAGCTTTCTGGCTCCCCAGCAAGACTGTGTCACCGCTCCCCAGTCAAGGCTGAATCGTCGGGAGCACTGTAAAAGGATGGTGAGGGAGTACATAGCCGATCGCACGACCGTCCTCCGTGACGCCTCTGCCCCCTACAACTACTGGGTGTCGAAGCTGGACACGTGGCCTGAACTCGTGCTGTATGCCCTGGAGGTGCTTGCTTGTCCTGCGGCTAGCGTCTTGTCAGAGAGGGTGTTTAGTGCGGCTGGGGGAATCATCACAGATAACCGTACCCGCCTGTCAACCGACAGTGCCGACAGGCTTACACTCATCAAGATGAACAAAGCCTGGATTTCCCCAGACTTCTCTTCTCCACCAGCGGACAGCAGCGATACCTAAACAATACGTAGGCTGCACCCACGGATGGAAGCATTGTTCTCTATCACCATCAAAAACGTGGACCTTTTAGCTTCATCAATCTGTGTATAATATTCATCCTCCTCCTACTGCTCCTCCTCCTGAAACCTGACGTAATCACGCCGAACGGGCAATTTTTCTTAGGCCCACAAGGCTCAGTCATATAATTTTTGTAAACAATTTTTATACGTTTCAATGCTCATTAAGGCGTTGAAACTTTCACCTGAACCAATTTTTATTTTAACTGGGCTGCCTCCAGGCCTAGTTACAAATTATGCCACATTAACCAAAGCGATTAATGGGTTTCACCTGCCCTCTTGGTTGGGCATCGGCAATTTTTCTGACGTACATTAGTACTGTTGGTACACCAATTTTTTGGGGCCCTCGCCTACAGTGTAATCCAATTAATTTTTTGCCCACCTGCATTAAAGCTGACGTTAGATCAGCTGTGCTGGGCACTGCAATGGGATATATTTATGTACCGCCAGTGGGTTCCAGGAAACCACCCATGCTGTGGGTTCACTGGGAGTTGTAACTGCATGTGTCCACTTCTAAAGAACCCCAGTCTGACTGGGGCATGCAGTGTGGGCCGAAGCCCACCTGCATTAAACATGACATTACCTCAGCTGTGATGGGCAATGCAATGGGATATATTTATGTACCGCCGGTGGCTTCCTGGCACCCACCCATGCTGTCGGATCACACGGAGTTGTAACTGCATGTGTCCACTTCTAAAGAACCCCAGTCTGACTGGGGCATGCAGTGTGGGCCGAAGCCCACCTGCATTAAACATGACATTACCTCAGCTGTGATGGGCAATGCAATGGGATATATTTATGTACCGCCGGTGGCTTCCTGGCACCCACCCATGCTGTGGGTCCACATGGACTTCACAATAGGGAGTTGTACCTGCCTGTGTCTATGAATTAAAAACCCCGGTCAGGTTGGGGCATGCAGTGTGGGACGAAGCCCACCTGCATTTAATCGGACGTTACCTCAGCTGTCATGGGCACTGCAATGGGATGTACAGCCGGTGGGTTCCAGGGAGCCACCCATGCTGTAGGTGCACACGGAATTCCCATTGCGGAGTTGTACCTGCCTGTGACTATTTATAAAAAAATGCAGTCTGACTGGGGCATGCAGACACCTTGACAGAATGAATAGTGTGTGGCACATAGGTTCCCCATTGCTATGCCCACGTGTGCAGCTCCTGATGGCGGTGGCACAGGATTATATTCCTCATTGCTTCTGTACAGCATTGTGGGCTATCGCCCCACCCCTTTTAAAGAGGGTCGCTGCCTAGCCGTGCCAACCCTCTGCAGTGTGTGCCTGCGGTTCCTCCTCATGGCAGACGCACTTATAAATAGACATGAGGGTGGCGTGGCATTAGTGCAGCTGAAGGCTGCGCAGGGACATTTTGGTGTGCGCTGTGGACACTGGGTCGTGCGCGCGCGGGGGGGGGGGGGGGGGGGGGTTGGCAGCATGTAACCCAGGAGAAGTGGCAGCAGAGTGTCATGCAGGCAGTGATTGTGCTTTGTTGGAGGTAGTGTGGTGCTTAGCTAAGGTATGCATTGCTAATGAGGGCTTTTCAGAAGTAAAAGTTGTTGGGGGTGGGGCACTCTTGCCACTATTGTGGCTTAATAGTGGGACCTGGGAACTTGAGATGCAGCCCAACATGTAGCCCCTTGCCTGCCCTATCCATTGCTGTGTCGTTTTCATCACTTTCTTGAATTGCCCAGATTTTCACAAATGGAAACCTTAGCGAGCATCGGCGATATACAAAAATGCTCGAGTCGCCCATTGACTTCAATGGGGTTCGTTACTCGAAACGAACCCTCAAGCATTGCGATAATTTTGTCCCGAGTAACGAGCACCCGAGCATTTTGGTGCTCGCTCATCTTTAGTAACCATGTTTAGGGTCCCTGGTGACAAGACCATTCATCTAATCACTCCACACATCTCTCATCATTTACAGATCTGCCTGAGAAGGAACTGCATGCCGAATTTTGTAGCAAAAGGACAATTTCATCTAGGGCTGGATGTTTTTACAAAGAGTGTATATTGAAAAATTTAACATCGGTAAAGTACTTACCCCTCCACAAATGCAGCTCGCTTGGTACATATTTTTCCTGGCTCATTAGAATCAGAATCATACCAGTGTTTGATGTTAAATCTTTCTTCTGGTATCTCAGTGGTGCAGTTTTTTCCCTCAACAAGAACTTTCCAAAAGTTGTCAATTCCCTCACCTGTACAGTAGAAACATGACATTAGATATCCTTGAACGATGGTAGATAGAGTAATAAAAGGAGATAAATCTATCAGATCTGCAGTTAATGACATGATTTGGTTGGAATTGTATCTGGGCACTGTATTACTATTTCTCTGGGCTGTGTATCTGGGCACTGTGTAAGCATCGGCACATGATAGTTGTGATTTTACCCAAGTGAAAAGTGGCACTCTCAAAACCCCATCATACACTGCTAATGGCACTGGTCAACAAATTTTTACAAAAGTCATATTACTGAAATATAATTAGTCATTTCTTTTCAATTTTTTTATTCTCAACACGAATAGGACAGTCAAAATGCCAAATTGGCTCTATTTTTTGTAATCTGCAATAATTGTTAACATCACAAAATGCCTGCCAATAGTAATAGGCCTCTGGGTAGTACCTGTAAAAAAACAAGTCATAGACTACGTCTTAGATTTCTTTGCCGGTCTCTTGTCCAGCAGTTCGGGAGTGTCTCAGCGGAGGGTCCAGCAGTAGTCAGCCAGCATGGTAGTGGACCATGTTCCCTGGTATCTTTGTTCCATTGTTTTGATATCTTGAAGAAAACGTTCGCCATGTTCATCACTAACCATACCACAGTTGTCTGGAAAGAAATCCAGATGAGAATGAAGGAAGTGAATGTATGTTGCAGCCAAGTTTCTGATACTGTACTAGTTCCTTGTAGTTTTCTGCCCTAGCGTTCCTGAGAAAGTTTGTAGACATTGGTTAAAAGCATTCCATGCTTGTTTCGCATCACCCTGCAGCAAGTTGTTCAACCGGTCATCTTTGAAGAGCTCTCAAATCTGAGGACCCACAAAAACTCTCTCTTTGATCTTTGCATCGCTGATTTGAGGGAATTTTTCAAGAAGGTATCGGGAAGCTGGTGAAGTCTGATCCATGGCTTTCACGAGGTTCTTCATCAAACCTAGTTTGATGTGATGGGGTGGTAGCAGGATTTTATGGGCCTTGAGCAGAGCTGGGTGCTGGATATTCTTCTCTCCAACTGCTACATTTTGTCTGTGAGTCGATTCCTTATGCTAGTAGTGCAATTCCCTTGCTCGGCTATCCCACTCACATAATAAACATGTGTATTGTGTATATCCCTGCTGCAGTCCAATTAAAAGGGCATCCTTCAAATCACCACAGAGGTGCCAGCTGTACTTGTTATACTCAATGGATTTCAGTAGCTGCTTTTAAGTACATTTACACAGAAAAACACAGAAAATGAACTATCTGAGATATCTTCAAAACGAGAGCCAATAAAAAATTTTCATGGTCATATTTGTGTTCAGCACACCAAGATACTACAGATTAAGACCTTTTCTAAGTCAGTAACAATTTCAATGTTGACCAGTGTGACCTTATACTTAGTTCCTCTTTAATCTGAATCTCCCACTCCCAAACTGCACAAATCCTCCGGAATGCGCTACCCCAATTAGATTAGTTCCCAATGTTCACAGTATTAAGAGTGCCCTAAATGCATCTTTTTAGGGAGGGCTACCAAATTCCCTTATCTAACGCTTCTGTTTTTTCCCCACTTCTACAATCCCCCTCAGAACCGGACCTCCTTCGTCCCACTATATCACGTACACCTTAATTAGAGATGAGCGAACACCAAAATGTTCGGGTGTTCGTTATTCGGAACGAACTACCCGTGATGCTCGAGGGTTCGTTTCGAACAACGAACCCCATTGAAGTCAATGGGCGACCAGAACATTTTTGTATTTCGCCGATGCTCGCTAAGGTTTTCATGTGTGAAAATCTGGGCAATTCAGGAAAGTGATGGGAATGACACAGTGACGGATAGGGCAGGCGAGGGGCTACGTGTTGGGCTGCATCTCAAGTTCACAGGTCCCACTATTAAGCCACAATACCGGCAAGAGTGGCCCCCCCCCCCTCCCAACAACTTTTACTTCTGAAAAGCCCTCATTAGCATGGCATACCTTTGCTAAGCACCACACTACCTCCAACAAAGCACAATCACTGCCTGCATGACACTCCACTGACACTTCTCCTGGGTTACATGCTGCCCAACCGCCCCCCCTCCCCCCCACAGCGCACACCAAAGTGTCCCTGGGCAGCCTTCAGCTGCCCTCATGCCACACCACGCTCATGTCTATTTAGAATTGCGTCTGCCATGACGAGGGACCACAGGCACACACTGCAGAGGTTGGCACGGCTAGGCAGCGACCCTCTTTAAAAGTGGCGGAGCGATAGCCCACAATGCTGTACAGAAGCAATGAGAAATAGAATCCTGTGCCACCGCCATCAGGAGCTGCACACGTGGGCATAGCAATGGGGAACCTATGTGCCACACACTATTCATTCTGTCAAGGTGTCTGCATGCCCCAGTCAGACCGGGCTTTTTAATTCATAGACACAGGCAGGTACAACTCCCTATTGTGAAGTCCCTGTCGACCCACAGCATGGGTGGCTCCCTGGAACCCACCGGCGGTACACAGAAATATCCCATTGCATTGCCCAACACAGCTGAGGTAGTAATGTCGTGCTTAATGCAGGTGGGCTTCGGCCCACACTGCATGCCCCAGTCTGACTGGGGTTCTTTATAAGTGTACAGATGTAGTAAAAACTCCGTGTGCACCTACAGCATGGGTGGGTGCCAGGAAGCCACCGGCGGTACATAGAAATATCCCATTGCATTGCCCAACACAGCTGAGGTAGTAATGTTGTGCTTAACCCTTTCCAATCCAATTTGTATATGGTTTTCCTAGGGGGCTTACTCTTTTTCTGCTGTTATACAACGGCGCTATATGCTGGCTAAAGCCAGTACTGCATGAGCTGACACGTAGGATAGGCTCCGACAGCAGAGAGGCTGGCAATATACAGTAAGAGAACCCCGACGGACGTCTACCAACAACGGAGCTGTACAGCCTTAAACCCTAATGTCTTCACAGGTCACACAGTGGACTGGAAAGGGTTAATGCAGGTGGGTTTCGGCCCACACTGCATGCCCCAGTCAGACTGGGGTTCTTTACAAGTGGACACATGTAGGTTAAACTCCCTGTGGACCCACTGCCTGGGTGGGTGCCAGGAAGCCACCGGCTGTACATAGAAATATCCCATTGCATTGCCCAACACAGCTGAGGTAGTAATGTCGTGCGTAATACAGGTGGGCTTCGGCCCACACTGCATGCCCCAGTCAGACGGGTTCTTTAGAAGTGTACAGATGTATTAAAAACTCAGTGTGCACCTACAGCATGGGTGGCTCCCTGGAACCCACCGGCGGTACACAAAAATCTCCCATTGCATTGCCCAACACAGCTGAGGTAACGTCAGCTGTAATGCAGGTGGCCTAAAAATTAATTTGATTACACTGTAGGCGAGGGCCCACAAAAATTGCTGTATCAACAGTACTAATGTACATCCCAAAAATTGGCCATGGCCAGCCAAGAGGGCAGGTGAAACCCATTAATCGCTTTGGTTAATGTGGCTTAAGTGGTAACTAGGCCTGGAGGCAGCCCAGTGTAACGAAAAATTGGTTCAAGTTAAAGTTCCAATGCTTTTAAGCGCATTGAAACTTATAAAAATTGTTCTGAAAAATTATTTGAGTGAGCCTTGTGGCCCTAAGAAAAATTGCCCGTTCAGCGTGATTACGTGAGGTTTCAGGAGGAGGAGCAGGAGAAGGAGGAGGAGGAATATTAGACACAGATTGATGAAGCAGAAATGTCCCCGTTTTGGATGGTGAGAGAGAACGTAGCTTCCATCCGCGGGTGCAGCCTACCTATGCTTACGTATCGCTGCTGTCCGCTGGTGGAGAACAGAAGTCTGGGGAAATCCAGCCTTTGTTCATCTTGATGAGTGTTAGCCTGTCGGCACTGTCGGTTGACAAGCGGCTACGCTTATCTGTGATGATTCCCCCAGCCGCACTAAACACCCTCTCCGACAACACGCTAGCCGCAGGACAAGCAAGCACCTCCAGGGCATACAGCGCTAGTTCAGGCCACATGTCCAGCTTCGACACCCAGTAGTTGTAGGGGGCAGAGGCGTCACCAAGGATGGTCGTGCGATCCGCTACGTACTCCCTCACCATCCTTTTACAGTGCTCCCGCCGACTCAGCCGTGACTGGGGAGCGGTGACACAGTCTTGGTGGGGAGCCATAAAGCTGGCCAGGCCCTTAAAGACTGTTGCACTGCCTGGGATGTACATGCTGCTCGATCTACGCACATCCCCTGCTACCTTGCCCTCGGTACTGCGCCTTCTGCCACTAGCGCTGTCGGCTGGGAATTTTACCATCAGCTTGTCCGCAAGGGTCCTGTGGTATAGCAACACTCTCGAACCCCTTTCCTCTTCGGGAATCAGAGTGGGCAGGTTCTCCTTATACCGTGGATCGAGCAGTGTGTACACCCAGTAATCCGTAGTGGCCAGAATGCGTGCAACGCGAGGGTCACGAGAAAGGCATCCTAACATGAAGTCAGCCATGTGTGCCAGGGTACCTGTACGCAACACATGGCTGTCTTCACTAGGAAGATCACTTTCAGGATCCTCCTCCTCCTCCTCCTCCTCCTCAGGCCATACACGCTGAAAGGATGACAGGCAATCAGCCGATGTACCGTCAGCAGCGGCCCAAGCTGTCTCTTCCCCCTCCTCCTCATCCTCCTCATGCTCCTCCTCCTCCTCCTGTACGCGCTGAGAAATAGACAGGAGGGTGCCCTGACTATCCAGCGGCATACTGTCTTCCCCCGCCCCCGTTTCCGAGCGCAAAGCAGCTGCCTTTATGGTTTGCAGGGAATTTCTCAAGATGCATAGCAGAGGAATGGTGACGCTAATGATTGTAGCATCGCCGCTCACCACCTGGGTAGACTCTCAAAATTACCAAGGACATGGCAGATGTCTGCCAACCAGGCCCACTCTTCTGAAAGGAATTGAGGAGGCTGACTCCCACTGCGCCGCCCATGTTGGAGTTGGTATTCGACTATAGCTCTACGTTGTTCATAGAGCCTGGCCAACATGTGGAGCGTAGAGTTCCACCGTGTGGGCACGTCGCACAGCAGTCGGTGCACTGGCAGCTTAAAGTGATGTTGCAGGGTGCGCAGGGTGGCAGCGTCCGTGTGGGACTTGCGGAAATGTGCGCAGAGCCGGCGCGCCTTTACGAGCAGGTCTGACAAGCGTGGGTAGCTTTTCAGAAACCGCTGAACCACCAAATTAAAGACGTGGGCCAGGCATGGCACGTGCGTGAGGCTGCCAAGCTGCAGAGCCGCCACCAGGTTACGCCCGTTGTCACACACGACCATGCCCGGTTGGAGGCTCAGCGGCGCAAGCCAGCGGTCGGTCTGCTCTGTCAGACCCTGCAGCAGTTCGTGGGCCGTGTGCCTCTTATCGCCTAAGCTGAGTAGTTTCAGCACGGCCTGCTGACGCTTTCCCACCGCTGTGCTGCCACACCGCGCGACACCGACTGCTGGCGACATGCTGCTGCTAACACATCTTGATTGCGAGACAGAGGAGGAGGAGGAGGAGGAGGGTGCTTTAGTGGAGGAAGCATACACCTCCGCAGATACCAGCACCGAGCTGGGGCCCGCAATTCTGGGGGTGGGTAGGACGTGAGCGGTCCCAGGCTCTGACTCTGTCCCAGCCTCCACTAAATTCACCCAATGTGCCGTCAGGGAGATGTAGTGGCCCTGCCCGCCTGTGCTTGTCCACGTGTCCGTAGTTAAGTGGACCGTGGCAGTAACCGCGTTGGTGAGGGCGCGCACAATGTTGCGGGAGACGTGGTCGTGCAGGGCTGGGACGGCACATCGGGAAAAGTAGTGGCGACTGGGAACTGAGTAGCGCGGGGCCGCCGCCTCCATGATACTTTTGAAGGACTCAGTTTCCACAACCCTATACGGCAGCATCTTAAGGCTGATGAATTTTGCTATGCGGACGGTTAACGTTTGAGCGTGCGGGTGCGTGGCGGCGTACTTGCGCTTGCGCTCGAACACTTGCGCAAGCGACGGCTGAACGGTGCGCTGAACTACACTGCTGGATGGGGCCGAGGACAGCGGAGATGAGGGTGTGGGTGCAGGCCATGAGGCGGTAGTGCCTGTGTCCTGAGAGGGGGGTTGCATCTCAGTGGCAGGTTGGGGCACAGGGGGAGAGGCAGGGGTGCAAACCGGAGGCGGTGAACGGCCTTCGTCCCACCTTGTGGGGTGCTTGGCCATCATATGTCTGCGCATGGTGGTGGTGGTGAGGCTGTTGGTGTTGGCTCCCCGGCTGAGCTTTGCGCAACAAAGGTTGCACACCACTGTTTGTCGGTCGTCAGGCGTCTCTGTGAAAAACTGCCAGACCTTAGAGCACCTCGGCCTCTGCAGGGTGGCATGGCGCGAGGGGGCACTTTGGGAAACACTTGGTGGATTATTCGGTCTGGCCCTGCCTCTACCCCTGGCCCTGGCCACCGCACTGCCTCTTGCAACCTGCCCTGCTGATGCCCTTGACTCCCCCTCTGAAGACCTGTCCTCCTGAGTAAGCGTTGCACACCAGGTGGGGTCAGTCACCTCATCGTCCTGCTGCTCTTCCTCCGAATCCTCTGTGCGCTGCTCCCTTGGACTTACTGCCCTTACTACTACCTCACTGCAAGACAACTGTGTCTGATCGTCATCGTCCTCCTCACCCACAGAAAGTTGTTGAGACAGTTGGCGGAAGTCCCCAGCCTCTTCCCTCGGACCCCGGGAACTTTCGAATGGTTGGGCATCAGTGACGATAAACTCCTCTGGTGGGAGAGGAACCGCTGCTGCCCAATCTAAGCAGGGGCCCGAGAACAGTTCCTGGGAGTGTTCCCGCTCCTGAGCAGGTGTCATTGTAGTGGAGTGAGGAGGCTGGGAGGAAGGAGGAGCAGCAGACAGAGGATTCGGATTTGCAGCAGTGGACGGCGCAGAACTGCGTGTTGACGATAGGTTGCTCGAAGCACTTTCTGCCATCCAGGACAGGACCTGCTCACACTGCTCATTTTCTAATAACCGTCTCCCGCGTGGACCCATTAATTGGGCGATGAATGTGGGGACGCCAGAAACGTGCCTCTCTCCTAATCGCGCAGCAGTCGGCTGCGACACACCGGGATCAGGAGCTCGGGCTGTGCCCACACCCTAACTTGGCCCTCCGCGTCCTCGGCCGCGTCCACGTCCTCTAGGCCTACCCCTACCCCTCAGCATGCTGTATTACCAGTGATTTGATTTCACAGGCAGGAAATAAATTGGCGCAAGACTGCAGGCCAAATATAATTTTTTCCCTTTTTGGAAAACGAAAGGCCCCACTGCCTCTAGTGAATGAATAATCTAAGTTTAATAACTGTGCTGTGTCCCTGCTAATGTGTCACAGAACGTGAGGGTAGCAGAGTTATTATAACTCTGGCAGAGCAGGTTTTTTTTTTCCCAATTAAGGAAAGCAAATGGCGAAGCCAGCAGTAAAGCGTAGCTGGGTGCGTATGATTTAGCAATGTTTTTCACGCAGCTCACACGTGTCCACCGCCCGTAAGGACGGACAGAGGCTGGACAAATAGATTTGTTTTCACTTGTTTTTCCACCAAAAGGCAGCACTGCGTATATTCAATGAACATGAGAAGTTTAATAACTGTGCTGTGTCCCTGCTAATAAGTCACAGAACGTGAGGGTAGCAGAGTTATTATAACTCTGGCAGAGCAGGTATTTTTTTTCCCAATTAAGGAAAGCAAATGGCGAAGCCAGCAGTAAAGCGTAGCTGGGTGCGTATGATTTAGCAATGTTTTTCACGCAGCTCACACGTGTCCACCGCCCGTAAGGACGGACAGAGGCTGGACAAATAGATTTGTTTTCACTTGTTTTTCCACCAAAAGGCAGCACTGCGTATATTCAATGAACATGAGAAGTTTAATAACTGTGCTGTGTCCCTGCTAATGTGTCACAGAACGTGAGGGTAGCAGAGTTATTATAACTCTGGCAGAGCAGGAATTTTTTTTCCCAATTAAGGAAAGCAAATGGCGAAGCCAGCAGTAAAGCGTAGCTGGGTGCGTATGATTTAGCAATGTTTTTCACGCAGCTCACACGTGTCCACCGCCCGTAAGGACGGACAGAGGCTGGACAAATAGATTTGTTTTCACTTGTTTTTCCACCAAAAGGCAGCACTGCGTATATTCAATGAACATGAGAAGTTTAATAACTGTGCTGTGTCCCTGCTAATGTGTCACAGAACGTGAGGGTAGCAGAGTTATTATAACTCTGGCAGAGCAGGTATTTTTTTTCCCAATTAAGGAAAGCAAATGGCGAAGCCAGCAGTAAAGCGTAGCTGGGTGCGTATGATTTAGCAATGTTTTTCACGCAGCTCACACGTGTCCACCGCCCGTAAGGACGGACAGAGGCTGGACAAATAGATTTGTTTTCACTTGTTTTTCCACCAAAAGGCAGCACTGCGTATATTCAATGAACATGAGAAGTTTAATAACTGTGCTGTGTCCCTGCTAATGTGTCACAGAACGTGAGGGTAGCAGAGTTATTATAACTCTGGCAGAGCAGGTATTTTTTTTCCCAATTAAGGAAAGCAAATGGCGAAGCCAGCAGTAAAGCGTAGCTGGGTGCGTATGATTTAGCAATGTTTTTCACGCAGCTCACACGTGTCCACCGCCCGTAAGGACGGACAGAGGCTGGACAAATAGATTTGTTTTCACTTGTTTTTCCACCAAAAGGCAGCACTGCGTATATTCTATGAATAATAACTGTGTTGTGGCCCTGCCTATACAATTCTTTCCCTGCAGTATCAATGGAGGGTGGAATGCTCTGCAGAGGCGATTTTGAGAAGCCCAAAAAAAATGCAGCACAGCTAACAGCAGCCTGGACAGTACTGCACACGGATAAATATGGCCCTAGAAAGGACCGTTGAGGTTCTTGAAGGCTACACTCACTCCTAACACTCTCCCTGCCTATGCAGCACTTCTGTCCCTAATGCCAGGTGCAACGCTCTGCAGAGCCGATTTTGAGAAAAAAAAAATGCCACTGCTAACAGCAGCCAACACACAGCTATCAGTGGCCCTAATAAGGACCTTTGGGGGGTCTTGAAGCCTACACTAACTACCAATTCTTTCCCTACAGCAGCTCCGGTATAAACAGCACTGTCCCTCATCTAACTCACCAGGCATCTGAGGCGAGCCGCGGGAGGGGCCGACTTTTATATTAGGCGGACACCTGATCTCGCCAGCCACTCACAGCAGGGGGGTGGTATAGGGCTTAAACGTTGCAGGGGGAAGTTGTAATGCCTTCCCTGTCTTTCAATTGGCCAGAAAAGCGCGCTAACGTCTCAGGGAAGGAAGTGAAAGTAACCAGAACACCGCATGGTGTTCGTTACGAATAACGAACATCCCGAACACCCTAATATTCGCACGAATATCAAGCTCGGACGAACGCGTTCGCTCATCTCTAACCTTAATGCATCTCATATCTGTACATACATATAGAAGCAGTTTGTGGCTGGCTCATACAGCTTTATATATATATATATATATATATATATATATATATATATATATACTACTCTATTTATATAAAAGATGGCCAACCATCATACAGAACAAGCACTGCTACTTCTTGTGTCACCCCTATTTCCTCATAGATGTTTAAAATTGTCTTTTGGTTTAAAGAGGCTCTCCATTTGTAAACTACTGATAGCCTATTAGCAGGATATGGCATTAATAATAGAGCAGTGGGGTCTACCACCTTGAACCCCGCCCATCAGCTGTTTGGTGGGCCAGTGTGCTTGTGCACTGAACTTTTTCCTGTAGGGAGCATACAGATCTATTCTCACTGCAATGGTCAGATTTGGTATTGCAGGCCAAGTTTCCATTCACTTCAACACAATATGGGCCTGCAGTACCAAGCCTGGCCACTGCAGTGAGAAAGGACCTGTCTGCTTCCTGCAGAAATCAGCTTAGTGCATAAACCTGGTAAGGACACATCAGTATGCCCTACATCATTAATCAGCGTAAACTTCAAGCTGTACTCTCAAATTCTGGCTCGTAGATTACAACATTTTATCCCAACTCTCATGTATAGGAAACAATTGATTTTGTCGCTGATCAAGAGGCCAGAAACAGTATTATTAAATGTCCCTCATCTCCAAAGCCCACCACTCTATAAGTTCCCATTGTGTCTTGACAGTTGATGTGGAAAAAGCACTTGACAGGATTCATTGGAGGTTCTTGGAGGCAACCCTTCAGAAAACAGTCTAAGCCCATACATGAGGGTACGGATCATGGCCCTTTACCATCATCCCACTGCCCAGTTTAGGATCAATGACTTTCTTTAAATCCTTAAATCTACAGTTGGTTGAAAAATCTCTCAAATGAGTAATTTTAAGTGATGATTGTCGCATGTAAACACAGGACCCACACACCTCCATTCACTGAACAACTATCGCTTTGTATCAAAGCATCGGAGTGATAGTCGTCCCATGTACAGTACACTTAGGCAAAAGTCAACATTTGGAATTCGGGACCTGTTGCATTATTGCTTTACAAAGACGTGGGTAGAGAGAGCAGGATCTAGCTCTTACAGGGCTCAATGGTCATCTGGCAATATCCGGGCTCATATACAAAGTTACTTGACCTGTCCCCCTTTCTGACAACTAGTTGTAAATACAGCTGTAGCATGCACCCCCGTTTGGTGTGCCTCACTTTAACGAGCCAAACACTAATTCAACACATTCCATAGTTTGCAGGGCCATATAATTAATGTTTCAGGTTACACAAATTGCATGGACGCTACATTACTGGGGTTCATCACAATTGCAAGCTATCGCCTATCCACAGGTTAGGTAATAACTTGCTGATCAGTAGGGGGTCTTACTGTTCAGACCCCCAACGATTTTAAGAATGGGGATTCCGTGTCTCCTTTTCTCCTCACCGTGAAGTTACTGTAACCTGCACAGTGAGGAGGAAAAATTAAAGGAATAAATCTTTTGCTTTGATATTTGGGCTCTCAATATCCAGTAGGCTATAGGAACTTAAAGAGGTTTCCCATGACCTTAAATTGCTTTAATAGCGTTCTGTACTTCCTGGTTGCTGCTGTCCAGGACATGTGACTACTGCAACCAATCACTGGCCACAGCAGTGACCTTCTATAGTCAGTGATTGGCTACAGCAGTCACATGTTCTGGTCAGCAGCAACCCGGGAATGATTGTGAAGCAATTTAAATTACAGTGTAGGGCATAGGACCCTTGTTAAATGATTTCAACCGTATCCTTAGGTTTTACCCCTCTTCTGAAGGTGTTCCTCAGCTCCAAGTATAATGCTCCACATTTGGTGGTTGTGCTCCTCATCGACCCCCATGGTGGGAAATCTCTCTACTATACAATGTGTTGTGTAACGTCTTATTTACCTCCTGGGAAATTACATCCTATTCCAACAATTGCTATCTGGTCTTCTAGATCGCTCATTTCTGCAGCCCTGCAAGACAATAAGACATCATACTTAATAGAAGCATTACTGTTAGTATAGAACTGTTTAAAGGGAACCTGCCACGTCCTATAAGTTATTGTGGTTATAGGACTTGACGTTTTTTCTTTAAAGGGGTTGTCCCGCGTCGAAACGGGTTTTTTTTTTTTCAATAGCCCCCCCGTTCGGCGCGAGACAAACCCGATGCAGGAGTTTAAAAAAAAAACGGATAGTACTTACCCGAATTCCCGCGCTCCGGTGACTTCTTACTTACCTTGCGAAGATGGCCGCCGGGATCTTCACCCACGGTGGACCGCAGGTCTTCTCCCATGGTGCACCATGGGCTCTGTGCGTTCCATTGCCGATTCCAGCCTCCTGATTGACTGGAATCGGCACACGTGACGGGGCGGTGCTACGAGGAGCAGCTTTCCAGCACGAGCGGCCCCATTCAGAAGGGAAAAAACCGGACTGCGTAAGCGCGTCTAATCGGGCGATTAGACGCTGAAATTAGACGGCACCATGGAGACGGGGACGCCAGCAACAGAGCAGGTAAGTGAATAACTTCTGTATGGCTCATAATTAATGCACGATGTATATTACAAAGTGCATTAATATGGCCATACAGAAGTGTATACCCCCACTTGCTTTCGCGGGACAACCCCTTTAACCCCTTAGCGACTAGATATACAGGTTTTTACAGCAGTCACTAAGGGGACTTGGGCTAAGATGTTGTGTTTTAATAGCTGCCTAATCTAAGGCTGACATGGGAATACCATGCAGGGAAGAGCCGGCCCCAGTCTGACAGATGCCAGCTGGGATCCTGCACTAATGGCCGGGAGCAGAGAGCCATGATGCTTCTAGCACCCCTTGTAATTCTTCCTCTTGTGCCAACACTGCTGCCCATGATGATTCTACCACCAAAGATGAATTTGTTGCCTGCGGCAATGTCACCCATGCTTATTCTGCCTGCATTTGTGGCAACTTTGCTGTTCATAATGACTGTGTTACTCTGACCCCTTAGAAATGTTTACAGGATTGTCAGCCGATCCAGCATTATGCCCAGAAATATTGTGTAAAACTGCTGGATCCACAAATATGTTTTTCTAGACTAAAATATTTCAAAGCGTAACTTCACATGTTCACAACGACTGGAAAAGATGCTCTTCATTGTCCTTTGATAAGGAAAAAGAAATAGATTTAAAAAAATTATGAATCTTTGAAATTCCATACTACTAGAGAAGTTACTTTCATGGAAGGCATCTTTGCCAATGAGCGACTGAGTGAGAGAGTTACATGCACCGCCCTCTGAACACATGATGGTGACGTCATTACAGGTCCTTAAACATACAGAGCCTGACAGTAACCATGTGCCTACAGGACCTGTGATGATATCACTATCATGTGATCAGTCACCTGTCCTCAGCCCCTGAACACAGGATGGTGTTCACACAGAGCTGTGGGACGTGCATGTACCAGAGCTTTGTGTGTCTAACATGCGCATGTAGCAGAGCTGTGACGTGCATGTAGCAGAGCTGTGTGTGTGACATGTGCATGTAGCAGACTTGTGTGTGATATGCATTTAGCATGGCTGTTTGTGTGACGTGCACATAGGACAGATGTGTGTGTAACGTGCATGTAGCACAGCTGTGTGTGTGGCGTGCATGTAGCACAGCAGTGTTTGTGATGTGCATGTAGCACAGCAGTGTGTGTGACATGCATGTAGCACAGCTGTGTGTGTTATGTGCATGTAGCTGAGCTCTGTGTGTGACATGCATGTATCAGAGCTGTGTGTGTGACATATATGTAGCAGAACCGTCTGTGCATCACATGCATGTAGCAGAGCCGTCTGTGTGTGACATGCATGTAGCAGAGCCGTGTGTTTGTGACATGCTTGTAGCAGAGTCGTGTGTGTGTGATGTGCATGTAGCAGAGCCGTGTGTTTGTGACATGCGTGTAGCAGAGCAGTGTGTTTGTGACGTGCGTGTAGCAGAGCTGTGTGTGTATTTGCCATGCGTTTAGCAGAGCTGTATGCGTGACGTGCATGTAGCAGTGTAGTGTATATGTGATGTGCATGTAGCAGAGAGGTGTGTGTCTGTGTGATGTGCATGTAGCAAAGCTCTGTGTGCGACGTTCATGTGGCAGTGCTGTGTGTGTGTGTTTGACATGCATGTAGCAAAGCTATTATATATCAAACACCCTAGAGGTACAATGATGGTGATGTCATCATAGGTACTAAACCAGCAGTTCTTAAAACAGCAGCTGTGTGCTTACAACTCCAATCACTTTCACTATATTATATTAGTGGCGCATTGTGCCACCAAAAACAATGGTACTATAATTTCCTAATAGTTACTAGCCTAATTAAAAACACGAGCAGATAAATAATCACATAGAACTCTGGATAGCAATAACTAATGTGATGGTATGCCACCTTAAGCAACTCAAAGGCCTAGATCCTAAAAACTTGGAGACTGCCTTATGTTCCTATGGTACCAGACACTAGTGAAGGAGGGTGTGTCTGAAGAAATAGGAATCGCTGTCACACCTCTCGCTAAATACACATGCGTTTTTCAAAGTAGTACCCCCACCCTACCCAGCATTTATGTCTGCAACCGTGCAATTGGTCCTTGGTCCCATACCGTGCAGACAAAAAAAAGCGGTAAGTGACTCCTCCCTGCCACACAGCAGTAGTGGAATGCCGGTCTTCTCATATGCTTTGCAGCAGCCACGATGCCATGACGTGACTGAGTGGCCTTTTAGGGGGTTTCCAGGCTGGCAGCACTGAGGTGATGGACCCAAAAATTAACCTGGCGATCCTGAGCCCAAAAAATGTAAAAACGGTATCGCAAATCTAGGGTAGTGCAAATAAATAGAAAATAAGCGCTCAAACTATTCAATGCTCAGGCTCAGCGCTCAAATTAATTGACATCCAGGCTCAATGCGTTTCTAACAGACATGTATCTTGTCCTCAGGAGCCTAAAGAAAGCCACAGGATGCTTGCGAGTAAAATAATAAACCTGATGATCGGTGCCGTCACACCCAGATGGTAGGTGGACGGTCTCAATGATAATTATGATAATACTTATAAGGCCATGCATGCTCCTCTGAGTGGTGCTGCAGAGGTATTGTTCCATCTTCCTTATTAGCATATATTTCCCAGAGGAGTGTGAATGGCCTTATAAGTCTCCGCACGCACCTCCCAGGTGTTTCCCTAAGGAGTGACATTACCCCTCCCGACCCATGTCACAGGTCTTTCACTAGCCAAGCCAGAATCCTACTGCACACTGTGCAAACACCCAGAAACGGCTGTCTGTGTATGGGTTCTGGCTTGGTTTTCAATTCTTAATCAATTCTTATCAAGACCTGTATAAAGGGTTTGACATTGCTTTGCAGGAATACTGCCATCCAATAGGTGGCACTGCACAGGTATCGTTCCATCTTTCTTATTTCCATATATCTCACAGAGGCGCATGCATGGCCTTATAAGTCTCCTCCTTCAGCTTCTAGGTTTTCTGCTTAAGGAGAGATGATACCCCTCCCGTCGGGTGCTTTGTCTCTTATTGAAATCACTTTCCTTATCAATCTTGTTTAAACCTTTAACATATCTAATGGTCTCCATCACATCCCCACTGTAACAAATAGAAAGATTCCCATTGTGTTTTTCTTCTTCCTTCTCTCCTCCTGTAACATATATATAGGTTTTCAGAATTTCCCCCTCCTCCTTCTTTAGACACAACATTTCTCGCTCAAAAGACATCTTTTGAGCGAAAATCGTTGTCTCTAAATAGGCTTTTACTGAGGAGGAAGTGCAGAGTCGGGTAAAAAAGATTAAAATTAACAAATCGCCAAGCCCAGATGGAATACACCCAAGGTTTCTGTTAGGTCTGCTACCTGTGTCTGCCACCCTCTTGCTATTCTGGGCATCGCTCTGCTTCTTCTATTTGAATGTACTATTTGTTCTATTTTCTACCAGCAATAAGGGAGTTAACCCCTCTCAGTGCTCACAAGCCAGCTGCAGCCTAAATACCAATAAGCCTTCTATTTAAGTAAGCTGGGGACCTTCCTTCTTTGCCTCAGTATTGATGTATGTTTGATTCAGACACCCAGCACATCTAGGTCACCCGTCTTGAGACTGTTCTGTCTTTTGAGACGGTATCTTTATCTGTTTATTTTGTATGTTCTTTGCCTTATGCTTAAGCCTGTCTGCATTTGTCCATTTCTGTCCAGCCTGTGCATCTTTTCCATTTCTGTGGTAGTCAGTCCTGTTCTGTGCTTTGTGTACACTGTCCCCTGTTTCATGTCAGGAATATTCAACCCCAAGGTTTCAGCGAGGGTTCATTTTTATCAGGTCATCTACCCAGCTTATAGTCAGGAGTCTTCCCATCTTCCTGCTTAGCTAAAGGCCAGTTACCCATCTGAGTTTTCCCTGCCTCAGTACCTCTGACCACTAGGATCAGCTGCTAGCCTTGTCAGGTCTGGTCTAAAAGCCGGGTTTGGTTGGTTAGCACAATGGGTCCACACCCAGAGCCCTAACAGGTTTTAAGGGAATTAAGTGACGTGATAGACAGACACTATTTCTTATATTTAGGGAACTCTATTGAGTATGGGGTTGTACCACTGGATTGGCGCATTGCCAGTGTGGTTCCAGCATACAAAAAGGGGTCAAGAAGGGAGCCTGGTAACTACAGGCTGGTAAGTCTCACTTCAATAATTGGAAAAATATTCAAGAGGTTTCTGAGAGATGGTATTCTGGAATACCTCAAGGAAAACAACAGGATAACCTCTCATCAGTATGGGTTCATGAGGGGGTCAATTGTGTCAAACAAACTTGATCAGCTTCTACAATGAAGTAAGTTCTAAGCTGGACCTGGGAGAGTCTATTGATCTTGTATATCTGGATTTCTCTAAAGCATTTGACACCAAGCTGCATAATAGGGTAATATATAAAATGAGAGAACTCGGTCTGGGTGAAAATGTGTGTAGCTGGGTAAAGAACTGCCTCGGAGATAGAAAGCAGGGGGTAGTAGTTATTGGTTCGTACTCTGATTGGGCCACTGGTGTTAGCAGGGGCCACGGGGTACAGTTTTAGACCCCATTCTGTTCAATATATTTATCAATGACCTGATAGAAGAACTGCAAGTAAAAATATCAATATTTGCAAACGATACAAAATTATATAAGAAAATTCATATGACGGAGGACAATGTATGGCTGCAAATGGAACTAGATAACCTGAGGGCTTGGGTAGAAAAATGGCAAATTAAGTTCAATATTGATAAATGTAAGAAGATATGGATGTCACTAATATACACTAAATAGGGTACTGCTAGGAAAAAGAGAGATGGAAAAAGACCTTGGGGTACTCGTGGACTGTAGACTTAACTGGAGCAATCAATGCCAGTCAGCTGCTGTAAAGCTAAATAAAGTCTTGGGGTGCATTAAAAGAGGTTAAGGGGTGAAGGACAAGAACATTATTCTCCCACTATATAAGGCACTTTTCAGGCCCCAAATGGAATACTATGTACAGTTCTGAACACCGGTGCTCAGGAAAGATGTTGCAGTACTTGAGGGGGTTCAAAGGCGGGCAACTAAACTAATAAATGGAATGGGAGGACTGGAATACCCAGAGAGGCTATCAAAATTGGGATTATTCACTCTGAAAAAAAGACACTTAAGGGGCGGCTTAACTATTTTTACATACATTAGGGGACAATGCAAGAATCTTTCTCATTATCTGTTTATACCCAGGACTGTGACGGTAACAAGAGGGCAGCCACTCTGGTTAGAGGAAAGAAGGTTTCATCACCAACACAGAAGGGGATTCTATACTGTAAGAGCAGTGAGACTGTGGAACTCTCTGCCTGAGCATGTGGTGATGGCAAAATTAATGGCGGCGTTTAAGAGGGGACAAGACATATTTTTAGAGCACTACAACATTCCAGGACATAGACATTAAATAACCAGAAGGGTTATTGATTCAGGGATCTTCTGACTGCTGAACTTGGAGTCAAGTAGGAACTTTTCAAATGTTGATCCAGGGATTATCCTGACTGCGATTATGGAGTTTGGAAGTAATTTTTCCCACCAAAATGTGGAAAATTGGCTTCTGCTTCATTGTTTGGAGGTTTTTTTTGCCTTCCTCTGGATCAACATGGGGGGCTAGAAACAGGCTTAACTGGATGGACACTTGTCTTATTTCATGTCTGACCTGCAAAGTCCATCTTACCATGTATTGTGCCATCACCAGAGAACTACATACATCACACACCTCCTTTTCCAGTTTTTACACTTTCTGCAATGCAGTCTGATATGTATCATGCATCTTTCGATATGCACTCAACAGTATCCATTCTCTTCGACACAGAAACAAATTCTTTGCCCTTTACTACCTTTACTTTCTGCAGACATTTCACAACATTCAGAGGTTCTCCACCCTCCATCATATCATCCCAGGGCTCACCTAATCCTACACACTGCAACCACTCAGGGGCCAATATATTATAGGGTGCTTTATTCCCCCCTGCAATAACTGACAATTCAACAGACACTTCTTTGTTCTTAGACACCAACATTTTTGTACTATCGTGGAATTTCTTAAATAACAACTAAAGATGAGCGAACGTGTTCGGCTCCGCCCCTTTTCGCCCGAACACCGAACTTTGCGAGCAATTCCGTGCTCGGGCGAAAAAAGTTCGGGGGTCGCCGTGGCAGCGCGGGGGGGTGCGGCGGGAAGTGGGGGGGAGAGGGAGAGAGAGAGGGCTCCCCCCTGTTCCCCGCTGCTGCCGCCCGCGCCGCCGCGCCTCTCCCCGCCCCCCGGCGCCCCCCGAATCTTTAGGCGCGGACACTGAAGTCCTCGGTAAAGCCGGTGTCCGGGTGCGTAAGTGTTCGTTAAGAACACGTTCGCTCATCTCTAATAACAACATTTTTGCGCTACGTCTTATTATCAGGAGTTCTTTAAATTTCAATCAGAATTTTACTTTAAAATGACTTTATTACCCTCACTGAACGGCTAATCATTAAGCTTTCTGCATGCATTTACACCGGACGACTATCATTCAAACTCCCGTGGGAGTGCGGGTTTTGAACTACTCTAAACAATTATCATCCCGTGTAAAAGGGCCTTAAAAAAATATGGAAGGTTTAACAATAATAATTCAAATTAAGTGATAATCGAGCATAGTGGTGAAGGATGGTCCTTCTACTGTAAATTATTATATCCATATACAAAGCATAAAGGTTGCAGACATCACATCATTAGCTGCACATTATTAACTAAGAGGTTACAGCTTACATGCTACAAGGAACATCACTGGGAAGTCGACTCATCTGAACCAGCAGCCGGGGAAGCCAAACAGTACTAAGACAGAGTATCTTCTACTGTAGACCGACAGATATGACACCTCCTCATTCTGTCTCCAAAGCTTCCCATTTGACTTGAGTAATATGAAACTTTTATACTATTCTAATACAGGCCACTTCATGTCTGAGCTCCAAAGTCGTTTACACAGCGTATCTTGACATAAGTAGAGAACAAACACACATTATAAGTCTCTCTACACAAGACAAGATATATCTCAAAATACACACACATGTTGATTCTTCTTTTCTCTGCATACACCAATAAGTCGCTCTTCCCAAACATGACTATTTACCTTAGCTCTCTGTCCAGAACAATGATGGTTCAAAAGTCGGGATTAAGGGCAAACACATTTGGGGCTTGCGCGAATACTCTTGGCGCTATGGAGCCTATTAGCGCATGAAGCAGAGTAGGTTTCTTTTTTGGATTATTCAAACTCCATGCTAATGTGCGTGAGTTTGAAAAAAAATAGGAAGATCGGTCCTGTCCTATCTTTCTAAAAAAGTAGTGTTAACACACGAGAATCTCGATAGTCGTAATGAAACCATCGAAATCAATTGTTTCATTTCGGCTCGTTATACAGCCGTGATTATCATGGCCGCATAACGGTATAAAACATGCCCATCTGTTAAGATAAACATGTGGTTTGAAATAATTACATTTACAAGTAACTACTACATACCGGAACTCATGAATGATTAGTCATTTAAACAAACCGTAATAATTCTTTGATATTATGTTATGAAATATTGCAAGTCAAGTCAATGAAGTTTATAACTAGAGATGAGTGAGCATACTCATTAAGTACAATAACTCCAGCGAGCATCATCCTTTTCGAGTATCTGCCTGCTTGTCCGCAAAGATTCGGGTGCTGACGGGGGTAAGTAGTGGGTTGCGGGAGTGAGCAGGGAGGAGCTGGGGGAGAGAGAGAGACAGATCCATAGTTTTCCCCCAAAACAAAACCCAAATAACCATACCCTTGACAAACCACACATTTGCATTGCAAAAACTATAAGGCTGAGTTCACATGGGGCGGAATTGCTGCAGAATTACAGTGCGTACCCTCCGCATGAAAATTCCGCTGCATTTATATTAGCACTAAAGCAGATGAGATCTTGAAAATCTTGTTCACATGCTAAAAAAAAAAACTGCACAAAATCCGAGCAGAAACTTACCAGGCCACTGAGAATGAGAAACCAAGCAGCGCTGACAGCAGGAAGCTTCTGAAGGACGTCAGGAGGAGCGCCGCATAGTGTGAAACCAGTTGCAGATACCAATGGTAAGGATTTTGACTGGTTTTTGGATGCAGAAGTGCTGCGGAATTTACAGTGAACATTTCTGCTGCAGACATTCTGCAGTATTTCCTCTACATGTAAACATACCGTAAGTCACCTTGAGGTATGCTAGCACGTGCAGAGTGCCCTCAGTAGTAATAGTGTCCCCTGTATCAGCCCCAGTAGTAATAGTGACCCCCACAGTGTCCTCAGTAGTAATAATGTCACCTATTTTTGCCCCAGTAGTAATAGTGACATCCACAGTGGCCTCAGTAGTAATGTTGTTGTTGTTGTTAGCCATTTAGTCATTTGTGAACCTCAGTGTCCCTTAAGGCGAGCTCCCTCCATGTCTTTCAGTTTTGCACTGCTTCTTTCAGTTGTGTGATATCCATGCCAGCATCAGCTTTGACAGTATCAGCCATCGTGTCCTTTGGCTCCAGGTCCTCTTTTGCCACTGATCTGCCCAAGCATTATAGATTTTTCTAGCGCCTCTGCTCACATTTTATGGCTAAAATCTGTGAGTCTGTGCAGTGTCCAAGGAACGGGCTCACAGCCAAGGAGATAGATAAGGATAATTAAGTCATGGTGGCTCTACCATCTTCTTCCCTGGGGGTAGCTCGGGACCCGTCCAAGTTACTGCTGGGGGAGGTCACAAGGAAACGAAATCAGGAGTTACCTTAAAGTTCTTTGTCTCTCGTGACATCACCATTCCTTCCTCTGCAGTGAATCTCGGGGAAGCAAATAACTTAATCCACACACAGAGAAACTTTCTGGGCAAACCAGGAATGGTCGGCAATGTCTGTTTACTGTAACTTTGGCAAATCCCAATTTACAACAGTAGTTTGGCACAATTACAAGCACAGAAGGTGCTGTGACAGGAAGGACTCTTGGGGTAATTCGGACAATCCATAGTCCTAGTTATCTCTGTGATCCCGATCCCGCAGCAGTTGTTCTTTCTCTCTCTCTCAGTGCTTAGTGGTAGCACCTGCACATCCTGGGTAAGTAGGCCCAGGCCGAGCAGAAGGGAATCACTCAGCTTTCTTCATTCTCCACACACAGACTGATAAATGTCTGTGGGGGTCACTCACTGACTTGAAAGGAGAACCTCATGCACTCACACTCTTAGACTGCCTCTCTTTGACAGACACATGACATACAACATGATACATTTTCCAGACATAACCCAGATATTAACTCATTCAGTGCTGCAGAGGTGCAATACACATACCAAATGGACACTACACATAAGATACTGACAAGACAATGACACAAGACAGACATATAACTTTATGCAGGGGCCCCACTAGCTCTGGGTCACTACTTCTGAGTCTGGTCATCTTGCCCTCCAGTGATATATCGGGTCTTATACGATTCAGGACTTCTCTGTTTGTTATTCTCGCCATCCAGGGTATACGCAGTAGCTTTCGCCAGCACCACAGCTGAAATGCATCAATCTTCCTTCTATCAGCTTTTTTTGCAGTCCAGCTCTCACCTCCATACATGGCTCTGGGGAAAACGGTGCTTTGCACTATCCTGCATTTAGTTGCTATACCGATATACTACTTTTCTAGATTTTGGCCATGTTTAGCATTGCGCTTCACCCCAATGCTATCCTACATTTTATCTCTGGCATAGATTCTCCATCCTGGCTAATTTTTGAACCAAGGAAGATGAAGTCTCGAACGCATTTGATGTCCTTGTTGTCAATGGAATTGAATTTGGCCTTTTGTTTGCAGTTGTCATAATTTTAGGGTGCCTACCCACTAGCAATATTTTTTCCAGTGATGTGATAGCGAGTGAAAACACATCATTATGAAACCAATGATTTTTAATGGTTCCATACTCATTTGTGATTTTTACTTCTAATTCACTCATTTGTGATTTTTTTTAAACACAAACCATGGCTGATTTTCAAGCCCTTCCCTGAAATCACTGCCGGGGTGCCGGCATCCTATAGCTTTCATTTTGGCCACCGGCAGCATCCGCGGCCCGATTGAAAGCGTTGCTGCACGGACCTGCATTCACGCGTGTTTGTGCACGTATGTGGCTGTGCAGTGTGCTGCGCACCAATGTACACTGTGAGACAGTGACTGACAAAGTGCTGGAGGGTGGATACGTGCCACCGAGCGGCCTGGGCTCGGTGGAGGAAGCCAACATTTCTGTGTCCGTAACGTTATGTTACTGACACGTTGTAGTTTTGTAAGTGGCTCCAAGCCGCATAGTCCGGGCCGGCTTTTCCTGGAGTGGTCAAACCGAAGGGTGGGATGGCCACTCCCACGTCCCAGGTGAGGCTAGTACCAGGCCTTATAAAGCCTGGGCCTGCAGGTTAGAGAGAGAGAGAGAGCGCGTCTGGCTGAGAGCCAGAGAGAGGGCTCTGTGGAGCAAGGAGCCCGGCTAGCCCAGCGTGTGGGCTGAGAGAGCCAAAGGCGAGGTTAACAGGGTGACACCCCTAACCTCAACACCCAGGAGGGTGTGGTGAGACCTCCACAGGTCTGAGAACCGGACTGGCTATGTGACGTTTTGAAGTGAGTAGTCAGGGCCAGACTCTGTGTAGTTAGGGCTCAGACGAGCAGGTGATTATTTTATGTTGGCCTGAAGTCAAGGCCTGGTTTATTTGTGTTGTATGCTGCAATAAACCCAGGCGAAGCCTGGACTAAAGGACCCTTTGTTGCCCGGTGCCACTGTCTCTGGCCGCGGACGCCCACGCTGCTACTGACCCTAAACACTAATCCCCACAACACATACACATACACTCATGTGAATGCACCCTGATGCAAATAAAATTAAATTGAATCTAAATAATCATACATTCAGTATTCTCATTACACATGCCTACATTCATGAGTTATAAGGAGCTCCATCAGGTTCCATCAGAGTCTTCATCATTTTACCATGATTGTCTTGTCACAGCCTACAAAAGGAGTTCTGTTAGGAGCAGCCATATAGAAGGAGCCTGGACTAGGAATCATTTTTCTTAATTTGGTCTGTGGTCTGAATTTATTTGAGGGTCTGGTCTAAGATAATTTATCTGTTTGCGCAGGGTCTGAATTAGTTCAAGGAATCTGGTCTTGAGTTTGAATTAATTTGGTCTAGCTTGAGGACGAGATTATTTTGGAGTCTGGTCTAAATATATTGGGGTCTAGAAGTCAGAAATAATTTGAGGGTCTGAGGTCTAGGGTTTGTTTTTATTCAGGCGTCTATTCTAGGATCTGTATTAATTTTAGGTTTTGTTAAGGCTTAGGATAATTTTGAGGTCCATATTAGAGTCTGAATTTATTTAGCAATCTGCTCTGAATGCTGAAATAATTTTGCGATCTGAACTGAAGTAAATTGATTTAGAAGTGGGTGGTTCCCATTAATTTTGGCTTGTGGGTAGGGCTGCAATGTGCCCAATAATTTATTCTGAGTGGGGTCCCACTGCACTGCTACAGCCACTGTCATGTAATTGAGTGTATATATCTGTGAATGTGTGAAAATATGTGTATATGACTTTAAATGTGTTGATTAGATGTGTCTATGCTACCCAACCCTGCATGGCTTTGCAGAATACACCCTAGCCTGCTCTAGCACCTGTCAGTCACCCCTAGCTAGAACTGGGATTGAATAGTTTTATCTATTTTAGGATTGGTTGAGAAGAAAGATATAAAAGGTAGATAGTGGGTGGGTTAGTCAGTCTAGTCCTAGAGGTCGCCTAGCAAAGAGTTCCCAGAGATAGAGACCAGGGAGAAACAAAGAGAACATCTACGACAGCCAGTGCAGTGGGAAGCTAGAACATCAAAAGTGTGAGTACTCAAACTACAAAGAAATGTTCAGCAGACGAGAGAGATAAATAGAGAAAAGAACAGTTAAAGGCTAAACAGCAGCAAGAAGGTAGGACAGAGAAGCGAGCAAGAAGTAAAGTCAGCAAGTCATAGTTAATGCAATGGTCA
Organism: Eleutherodactylus coqui; assembly: GCF_035609145.1. Taxonomy (NCBI): domain Eukaryota; kingdom Metazoa; phylum Chordata; class Amphibia; order Anura; family Eleutherodactylidae; genus Eleutherodactylus; species Eleutherodactylus coqui. Next base: position 132,754,621 of record NC_089848.1, on the reverse strand, counting down.
GTTATTAACAGTTATTGCAAGTGAATGTAAATTGTTTTACTGCTGTAAGGCCAACAGTTTCCTCTCTCCCTGCAAATATAGAGTTAAATTGTTTTAACCATATAAAAAGTCTGCTTCCTGTAATATTTTCCAACTACAACCACTGCACTGAGGTACCATATGGCACTGCAGGAGTGGAAAGACTGTTACCCCCATAATTGCTTAGTTCTCCCCCTTTAATATTATTATTTCTGCCCAGAATAGGTCCCTACCCATATACGGACTGGCGTCACAACAAATAACATCTTACCCTACCAGACTCCGAGGGTAGTAGGCATTAAGATCAGTTAGACCCTAAGACAGGCAATTTTTCCATTTTGCCAGGATGGGTAGCAGAGCCACCATGACTACCATCACATTTTCCTCGCTGCTTAGCAACTCCTACGTCTGGGTTGCTACAATTTCAGAGGCCAGTGAGGGTTTTTATTTTTTACCAGGCATATTAATGGCCAGTAAAGAATAATTACCTGCTGTGAACACTTTCAGTTGGGCAGCAACCACTCTCAAGTTCAGGGCAGGACACTGCTGCAGTGCTCAGAGAAGATCTGCAATCCTCCCCCCAGTGTCAATGTTGCATGCAGTATATGCAGGAACGCAGTCGCTGGAGGGAAGAGTGAGGATCTTCACCGAGCAGTGCAGTGGCGTCCAAACCAGAACTTGAGAGTGAGTGATAGTGTCATGGGAAGGTGGTGCACAACGCAGGTTTCAGAATATGATGGAATCACAAAGTTAACAAAAACATCCAACATGTTATTGAAGAATACAAAAATAATGATTATACCAGTATGAACATAAGTAGTAACAAGGGTAAAGGGCCAATGAAAATGTGCAATAGTCATCGCGTCTAAATAAAAAAGCCATCGCGCACTTTTCATTCACTTTGCTTTTGTTGATCACTTTCAACCAGCAAAAAATTCATCACTGGTTCACTCACTTCTCGCTGCATCTAAATGCTTGCAGCTCTGTGAGGGGAGATGAAATTATTTACCTAAGGCCCCCAGATTTATCCGCACACCTTACCTCAGCTTCTGTGTGCGCCCATCGCCAAAATGGTGAACGCATGCGCAGAAACTCTGAATTGCTTGGGTAATTTAAAGTCTCCCTGCTCCTGGCTACTAAATGTAGCCAAGAACCTAGAGATTTCATGGGGTGGCGTGGTACGTGGTCCCTGTTCACATGATCACTGCTATCCAATGGTCAACAACAATCACTTGAAGGTAAAAAAAAAGTTAAAATTTCACCTCCCGTCATGGATCCGAATCCTGAGGGGAGGGGAAGTTACTTATCTAAGGCATTCGGTGATGTCGCCCAATAGAATCTTTACCCGTGGACCTTTCCCCAACGTTGGCGCATGTGCCATCCGCAAAATGGCAGATGCAAGCGCAGAAGCTGGGGAGAGCCTGGGAAATTTAAAATCTCCTGGCTACTAAAAGTACCTGAGAGCCTGGAGCAGTGACCGAGTGCTGCGGTGAGTGGTCCCCGGTCACATGATTGCCGTTATCCAATGGATAATGGCGATCACGTAAAAGTTTTCAAAAAGTTTAAGCTTAATGCTCCTTTCGGCTTGGGCCCCATTATGCATACGGACATAAGATTAGGGCCACAATGGATAAGTTTCTGAACACAGGGCAAACAGGAGGATCACTTTTAGGCTGCAGGTCTTCATTTTGATGTGTGCTGTGTAAAAAAAACTGTTTTAAAAATGACATAATTGCCAAAATTATCTCCTTCTGCTTTCCTTACATTCATTCAAAAACTGTAGGGTTAAAATATGCAGTACACCCCTGGATTCATTCATTAAGGTGTTTAGCTTTCAAAATGGGGTCATTTGTGGGGGTTTTCTGTTGTTTTGGAAGCTCAAGGGCTCTACAAGTGTGCTATGGGGACTAAAATACCTTCAAGTGAAACACTTTCAAGCGAAACACCTTCAAGCGAAACACCTTCAAGCAAGACACCTTCAAGCAAGACACCTTCAAGCAAGACACCTTCAAGCAAGACACCTTCAAGCAAGACACCTTCAAGCAAGACACCTTCAAGCAACCATCATGATCATCTGGACCCACACCAAACAAGAATTAATAAAATTCCACGAAAGATTCAATGCATTCCACCCCACCATAAAACTGACATTAAGCTACTCGCATACAGAAATCAACTTTTTGGACACCACCATAAAGATTTCAAACAACTCAATACAGACATCCCTATACCGAAAACCGATTGATCGCCCCCCCCCCCTCCCTCAGATGGGGCAGTTTCCATCCTAAACACATCAAAAAGTCCATTGTCTACAGCCAGGCCATCAGATACAACCGGATCTGCTCCAACCCAACAGACAGAGAGGAACATTTGTACCATCTTAAAAGAACATTTATAAATCAGGGCTACCATCCCACCTCAATTGATGACCAAATCACCAGAGCCACTAGGATACCCAGAAATCAACTACTCCAATACAAGGAGAAGGAAAGAAACAATCGTGTGCCTCTAGTAGTGACCTACAATCCGCAACTAGAGGTACTAAGGAAAACCGCAAGAAAACTCCACCATACCCTGCACAAGGATGACCGTCTGAAAACCATATTCCCGGACCCTCCGCTTCTGTGTTACAGGCAACCTCCTAACTTGAAGAACTTTATAATCAGGAGTACATTACCCTCCAACACACAAAAAGGAACATATCCTGTCGTAGAACTCCTTTGCGGAATCACGGCTTACTCAATTTGGAATGTTTACACCCTTCCATATTATTTCTGAATTGATAATGCGCATAAGAAGTTTTCACACTGACACGAGGTTCAGCATGCATAAGCTTCCTCAATTCTAACTTTAATGATCGGCGTGTAGCCTATTTTAAGAGTTTAACAAATCCGCCCATCTGGGCAGGTCAAAGATTACATAGATACAACGTATTGTTTAATTATTGGATAAGCATCTTGCAATTCTTCCATCCTCCGGTCATCTGTGATTGGCCATCAGGTGGTGGATGAAATGAGTGGGTTGTCTTGGAGCCACGTGGGGTTCCTTCGATATGATTGGATGTTACATCATGAACTATAAATTGCACAAACCTCCCATGTTATTTGCATACGTTTCCAGTAAAATTGCTTGGGTAATTTCTGCGGTTGTCCATGTCTGAGTTACTGTCCTCCAAAATTGCGAAACAGATGGAAAATGTAACGTGTTTATACTATATATTATCTTGTCAGCGTTTTGAGTACAGAAGTTTCCATGTCAGCAGAATTATAAAACAGATACTTTCATATGAGCGGAAGTACCTATTGCACAACTGCCAAGACAGAAAGCAAAATATGTATACAGAATGTTAAATTGACAACAGTCTACTGCCAAGGCCCACCGATCCAAAATATAGGAATACTGGACTTCCACCACAGACCCCCCTTGAAACTATCTGTTTCACTAAACTCGCCCTGCTCCGTCCCACCCCAATCCCCCACCGCTGACCCTAGACTCGCATTGTTTTGTAGACGACTGGGCCTACTACTGCCATGGGGGTATAGGATGGTTCGACATCATCACATTCTGGATCCATGATGACGACGGTTGCGCTGACAGTGGGCTTTTTGTTGGACGTCGTAGTGGGACAGGTGGACCAGGCAGTCATCAGGGTCGGAATACACTGTATGCAACGACAAACAGAAATTAGGATGACTATAAAGGTGACAAATATAATGAGGTTAGGAGAGGTGCGACTTTCACTATTTCAGGTAAACACTGCATAACTTGTATAGAACCCCCCCTTCTTGACGTTATCTCGATTCATCAACAAGAGTGTAAAATCAGGACTATCTAATAACTGGTCAACATGACTGAACGCCTGTCTTATTAGTAAGTGCATGATCATATATATTAGTCTGGAAGGAAAGAGCTACAAGCTGATTATTCCCACTTCCCTTTTCCAGAGGCGGCAAGGTAACAGGACCAGGGGCGTTGTAACACCGGCATGTTGCGTGGACATAAGCAGAGTACACTGCAGATAAAATAAAGCAAAATCTTAGCAAAAACCTATCACAGTGTTCGAAATACACAATGTTTCAAAACTTATTTTATATATATTTTTCCCTTCTCCTGTTAGGTACCTAACTGAGGAAAACAGACTAAGGTTAGCTCTTTTTAGTTAGTGCTTTTTAATGGCTACTGCGTTTTTACCTGCGGGTCACGTTTTGTCTGGAATGTAGGTACAAGTCTCCCCTATCATCTTACAGACACTCCCTTTTTCGGCTAAAATCGTACCTAGTGCCATTCTATTTTGAAAAGTCATAGTCGAGGTAGGTCCTATTGGTCGACTAGTCCCTATAAGGCGTCTCTAGTATAATTTATAAACCGCTGTTAATTGTAATAAACATAATTAATCCAGTCAACATTTATTTACCCTGATGATCGGGAAAATGGACTCGAATGTAGTTTTAACTTGGTCTCTAATTTTTAAAACTTGTCAGGTACCCCCCTTGGCTATCCTATGATGTCAATGTATACGTGTAGATCAAAACTATCACCAGGAGCCTCTCTTCTCACTCTAATGTGTTGTACTAGAAGTACATACTAGTAGTGTGCACAGGTACGCACGGCGTGGGACTCCCTAATCTTCACCCACACCATTGTCCCTCCTGGAGATAGTCCTAATGGTGAACACGTCCAGGTCGCCTCACCCTTGCGTCAGGGTTTTCCCACTGCCCGTAAGTCCCTACTCCTAAAAGGGGAGGGATCCCTACCTCACCTCAGAAGGAGGCCATGGATTCCCTGGGCTTATTTCCGGGCATCCATACCCTCTATCTGTACGAGTTAACACCCCACAGGGTGTGCCCTCGCCGGAACCTAAGGTCTTCTGCACTTTCCCTAGGCAAATGGGAAGTCCACTGACAGTCCATCTTATGAGACTGAGGCAGGCGCAGTACTGGTACATTTCTCCATTCTTCTGGTAACGTACCTGGTTGGCATTATCGGAACTGGCTCTTCATCTTTTTCAAACAAGGGAAACATTGGTCACATTAAAGGGAGAATACACGTACAGGAAATTACATACCCCACCTCTTTCTGCGAAAATCATATCCACGGCCACTCTATTTTGGAACGCCATGGATGCAGTGGGCCCTAACTGGTTAGCTAACCCTTGCAAAGCATCTCTGGTGTAGTTTACAAACCTCTGCTGATTGTAAGAGAAATAATTCATCCAATCTACATTATTATTAACAGTGACAAAGCAAATGAGGAATCAAAACCTGCTTTAACCTGATCTCTAGAATTAAATTAATCTCGCTTCCCCCTTGGCACTCCTATTACATCTATGTGTACATGTGGATCAAAGTTACCACCTGGAGCGTCAACGTCTCTCTTAGCACGATGCAGTGTTAGATTCTCACCCTCAGTGTAGGCTTCATATTGCACATTTGATTGTATTAATTTGTTCTGAAACAGGGGGCTAGTGTACAGTAGTCAAAGGTGTGTGTTAGAGGAATTGTACCACATTATAGCATGTAAAGGATATGCAGGATCATTAGTTTTTTTCAGTGCGAAGTGTGGATCCAAGTGGGTCCAAGTGGGCTTTCCTTTGAGCTTGACTGCAGTTGGGGTGGTGAACAACATCTGGTAGGGACATTCAAACAGGGTTTCTCTCTTAAACTTTTCCACATAGACCCTGGCACCTGGTTTTAGATTGTGACACTCATCTGTAGGACCTGGGGAAAAGCAGAGACTGCAGAATGCATTACTAACAATTCCTTGGAGAGACCTATGACAAAATTAACAAGAAAATCATTCCCCAAATTCAGCTACTGTGGCATGTACCCTCCTGGGAAAAAGAAAAACTAATGAAAGACACTCAATTCAAAATTTACCCATTTTCTCTATTGCCTTTTGTATCTACTTTCCCACTACTCCGTGGATGGTAGGGTGTGTGAAAAGCCTGAAATATACCCAAAACAGACATGATGTGTTGCATTATTTCACCTGTGAAGTGTGTACCTTTGTTCGACTCAATCACTTCTGGTACCCCATATCTGCAGATTACCTCATTCATGTATTTCTGTGTGGTTATCTGCTCATTTACCTTAGTATCCGGGTGGGCCCCCAACCTGAAAAAGACTCGAGCAACAACAAGCACATGTTCATACTCCCCAACAGGTGTGAGCTGAATGTGGTCAAATTGGCAATCTCTGAAATGGGTAGAGTGGTCAAGGCAAGTGTTATATGGCCACCTTACTTCTGTCCGGACTCGCATATGGCAAAGATCATGCTAACTGGACAAATGATGCAGCAGCTATGGAGAACCTAGGTGTCACCCATTCTTGTTCAGTGTCGCCGTCATCGCTGCTTCTGATTCTGCGTACCAGTTGGGCCATCATGGGGAACAGGGACCTCTGTAGGCAAGTTCTGTTGATTGTTCGCCATATGCCGTCCTGTTCTGTCGCTCCCGTCTTTTAGCCCATCTGCTTTCTTTCCTCGTTGACTTGTAACTGTAAAGTCCTTGACATATCAAAGTCCAAAGTTTTTATCAAAGTCCAAAGTTTTTATCAAAGTCCAAAGTTTTTATCACTGACTCATGCTGTCAGTATCTATTCTTCTTTCTTCCACGGCTTGAGGGCCGCTGCCTTTGCTGTGTTGTCGGTGAGGGTGTCATCTCTCGCTTCTCCGTTGTAGAAATCGGTGTGGATTCTCCATTGCCAGGTAGTAGTAGTAGGGTTTCCATGAGACTCTGCACCGCTGCACCATTCTTAATTGGCTGTCCTACTGAGATAACAAGCTGTCTGGCCTTCCATATTGGGCCATAATCATGAGCTATGCCAAATGCATTCTAGGAGTCAGTGTAAAGAGTTGCCATCTTACCTTTTACCACTCCACACGCCCCAGTGAGGGCCTCCGGTTCCGCTTCTTGCCCTGAGACATGCGGAGGCAGAGCTTCTGCGTTTAGGACATCTTGCTGTGTGACCTCTGCATATCTGGTTTGGAATCATCAATCCTCACCCTGATACCATCTACAAAAGAAAACTCAAAATATGCATCATTAACAGTGTGTACATCACTACAATAATGCTATTTTAAAAAAAATAGCTGATCCGCCATACTCAAATCACCTATGCCTCCCCTCCCCCCCAGGAATACCTGATTAAAAGAAGAGTAGCTGGATTCAAGGTATTACAACATTGGGAAGCCCAGAGCAATATTGGGGGAGGCATGGAAAGAGCACATTGTAGTCGGATCTAATAGGCCAGAGATAAGTGCTTGGGTTGCACTTGCATGAGTATGTTCTGGGTGTCATTTGGGGTGTGGACCACTAGGGGGTAGTCCAATACCAACTTAGAAGATTTGTCAACCATTGCCTGTACTGCTGCCACCGCACAAGCAGATGAGGGAGCTCCTCAAGTCACTGGATCCACCCTCATGGCTGTGGTTGTCCTCCGTGCTTATTGTGTCAATACTGTCATATAGGCGGCAGTATGAAACAAGGCCCAGAAAGGTGCGGAATTTGGCAACGGGTGTATGTACAGGTATGGCCTGCAGAACTTGGTTAATCCTTGGAGGCCTCCAGGCCTTACAGCCTTCTGCAAGAGAAATTAACAGTGAAATTGTGGCCGGTTGGCAGTTTTTTTTCCAAAGCATCAGCACACAGCACCTAATCTGCATGGCTGACCCTTCACCCCTTTTTTTTTTTTTTTATAAACTAGGGGGATACTGTTTGACCCAGGGGTGTGTATCTGGGTCTCGTATATATTATCATGGTTGATACATCCAATTTCCCTATGCCTGTCTTGTGGGTGTCCCATAATTTGTCAGGAACCGTGGAAAGCTGAGTTTGGGACAGGAGAAAAAACAAAACTTTTTCTTCTGGCTATCTATGATTCTTACCCCCTCCTTGGATAAGAGACGTGTTCTTGCATCATCAAGCTCCACCCCTCTGAGTGTGGCTAATCACTTACTTCCTTATTCTCTCATTCAATGTTTGGCAGTCCTTGGGTACACATCACAACTCAATAAAGATAAAGTCTTATGCATCACACAATTCACATTTTACAAATTACGGGTCCCCGTTCCTCCTGTGGATACCTGGCCTTATCGTTACCTGCTTGTTTCCTATTCCTTGGCTTCTCTACCGTCTCTCTTACTCCCTGTAGTTTATTTATTTATTTTATATTGTCTGTGAATATACGTTACTTGTGCTGGGACTACAGGGCAAGTAACTTCCTCTTTTCAGAATCTCTCCCTCCCGTGACAGCCTAGCGAGAGGATTACAACAGTTTTTGTCCCAGACTTCCAGTGACTGGGCAGATGCAGTCTTAGATGCCGGGCATCTCCATCTGATTGGTAATGTACTGCAATTCTCTTTAATCACTAAACTGGTGTTTTTGGCGTGTATTAATACAGACGCCATTGCAGCCCACCTTCACTTCCTCTTTTTAAGTCTCTTAGGGAAATTCTAACGTCTAATGCATAAATCACATATATTATGTTGTAACTACTGTCATAGCGGTGACCACCTAACATTGTATGTGGTTACAATTGAATTGGGGTCTGCTAACATGTACGCTGTTGGGGACTTGGCAAACATAGATGTATTTTCTTGTGGGCATGGTGTGCTACGCAGTCTGTATTCTTAAGAGCCCCCTCAGGATGTGAGTGGCATATAACTTTTTACATTTGTATGACGGATGTATTTGTCTGAAGGATTAGGTTACATAACAAGCCATCCGCAGTAGTTTTAACATCCAACAGTAGTTATTTATTACAGCACAGGAATTGCTCCGCTTCTATTAAGAGTTCCACTTCCTCTTTTTAAATGTAGTTAGCAGCTTTTTTTTTCTCTTTAAACAATTACGGGCACAGTTGAGCAGGACTGATACTACTTCTATATGACAGACAAACAAACTATTCCTATATAACAACATGATTATAAAAGTCTCCTCAGACGCCGGACATAATATGCCCCGCCCTAGAGTCTCTAGCATTTCTGTCGCTACACAGTTTATCAATCTACCCTCAGACGGAGGGATCTACTCGTGGACATTTACACGCTAAACAAATATTTGTGGACACACACAAATAGACAGAGCACCAGTACGGCTGGCTTAGTCTCACTGCCCCTCGGGATACGTGTCTGACAGCTCCCTTCTCCCGGACCCTACAAGCAGGCCTAGCAGGAGCGGAAATCCCATATCAGACTTTTCTCTGGCAGTCTCTCCCTCCCTGGACCCTACAAACGGGCCTCAGGACTGCTGAGTCTCTGCGACAGGCCACCTGAACGGCTCCCTCCTCCCTCAGGAGTGGAAACACCCCGTACAGGCCCTCCCGGGGGCAGCTATTGATGTCACCAATAAACTAGTACTCCAACAGGCATGTAAACATTCCTTTATATCTTATGACAGGTTCTTATCGAGTGATCGAGACTTAAAGAAGTACCTGTCGTCGTGCAGATCCAAATCATTCGGCCTTGGCACGGCACATAGGCGAGCCTGAACTTAGCCACACAGGTATAGATAATTAATTTATCTCACCGTGTTCTGATGATATTTTGGGCCCACCAAGTCCAAGGTCGCATATGTCCGTGTCTTCTGTCCGAATTCTATGGAACCTGTCGATCACTCCCGGACGAGCCCCCAGCTGTCGTAGAACTCCTTTGCGGAATCACGGCTTACTCAATTTGGAATGTTTACACCCTTCCATATTATTTCTGAATTGATAATGCGCATAAGAAGTTTTCACACTGACACGAGGTTCAGCATGCATAAGCTTCCTCAATTCTAACTTTAATGATCGGCGTGTAGCCTATTTTAAGAGTTTAACAAATCCGCCCATCTGGGCAGGTCAAAGATTACATAGATACAACGTATTGTTTAATTATTGGATAAGCATCTTGCAATTCTTCCATCCTCCGGTCATCTGTGATTGGCCATCAGGTGGTGGATGAAATGAGTGGGTTGTCTTGGAGCCACGTGGGGTTCCTTCGATATGATTGGATGTTACATCATGAACTATAAATTGCACAAACCTCCCATGTTATTTGCATACGTTTCCAGTAAAATTGCTTGGGTAATTTCTGCGGTTGTCCATGTCTGAGTTACTGTCCTCCAAAATTGCGAAACAGATGGAAAATGTAACGTGTTTATACTATATATTATCTTGTCAGCGTTTTGAGTACAGAAGTTTCCATGTCAGCAGAATTATAAAACAGATACTTTCATATGAGCGGAAGTACCTATTGCACAACTGCCAAGACAGAAAGCAAAATATGTATACAGAATGTTAAATTGACAACAGTCTACTGCCAAGGCCCACCGATCCAAAATATAGGAATACTGGACTTCCACCACAGACCCCCCTTGAAACTATCTGTTTCACTAAACTCGCCCTGCTCCGTCCCACCCCAATCCCCCACCGCTGACCCTAGACTCGCATTGTTTTGTAGACGACTGGGCCTACTACTGCCATGGGGGTATAGGATGGTTCGACATCATCACATTCTGGATCCATGATGACGACGGTTGCGCTGACAGTGGGCTTTTTGTTGGACGTCGTAGTGGGACAGGTGGACCAGGCAGTCATCAGGGTCGGAATACACTGTATGCAACGACAAACAGAAATTAGGATGACTATAAAGGTGACAAATATAATGAGGTTAGGAGAGGTGCGACTTTCACTATTTCAGGTAAACACTGCATAACTTGTATAGAACCCCCCCTTCTTGACGTTATCTCGATTCATCAACAAGAGTGTAAAATCAGGACTATCTAATAACTGGTCAACATGACTGAACGCCTGTCTTATTAGTAAGTGCATGATCATATATATTAGTCTGGAAGGAAAGAGCTACAAGCTGATTATTCCCACTTCCCTTTTCCAGAGGCGGCAAGGTAACAGGACCAGGGGCGTTGTAACACCGGCATGTTGCGTGGACATAAGCAGAGTACACTGCAGATAAAATAAAGCAAAATCTTAGCAAAAACCTATCACAGTGTTCGAAATACACAATGTTTCAAAACTTATTTTATATATATTTTTCCCTTCTCCTGTTAGGTACCTAACTGAGGAAAACAGACTAAGGTTAGCTCTTTTTAGTTAGTGCTTTTTAATGGCTACTGCGTTTTTACCTGCGGGTCACGTTTGGTCTGGAATGTAGGTACAAGTCTCCCCTATCATCTTACAGACACTCCCTTTTTCGGCTAAAATCGTACCTAGTGCCATTCTATTTTGAAAAGTCATAGTCGAGGTAGGTCCTATTGGTCGACTAGTCCCTATAAGGCGTCTCTAGTATAATTTATAAACCGCTGTTAATTGTAATAAACATAATTAATCCAGTCAACATTTATTTACCCTGATGATCGGGAAAATGGACTCGAATGTAGTTTTAACTTGGTCTCTAATTTTTAAAACTTGTCAGGTACCCCCCTTGGCTATCCTATGATGTCAATGTATACGTGTAGATCAAAACTATCACCAGGAGCCTCTCTTCTCACTCTAATGTGTTGTACTAGAAGTACATACTAGTAGTGTGCACAGGTACGCACGGCGTGGGACTCCCTAATCTTCACCCACACCATTGTCCCTCCTGGAGATAGTCCTAATGGTGAACACGTCCAGGTCGCCTCACCCTTGCGTCAGGGTTTTCCCACTGCCCGTAAGTCCCTACTCCTAAAAGGGGAGGGATCCCTACCTCACCTCAGAAGGAGGCCATGGATTCCCTGGGCTTATTTCCGGGCATCCATACCCTCTATCTGTACGAGTTAACACCCCACAGGGTGTGCCCTCGCCGGAACCTAAGGTCTTCTGCACTTTCCCTAGGCAAATGGGAAGTCCACTGACAGTCCATCTTATGAGACTGAGGCAGGCGCAGTACTGGTACATTTCTCCATTCTTCTGGTAACGTACCTGGTTGGCATTATCGGAACTGGCTCTTCATCTTTTTCAAACAAGGGAAACATTGGTCACATTAAAGGGAGAATACACGTACAGGAAATTACATACCCCACCTCTTTCTGCGAAAATCATATCCACGGCCACTCTATTTTGGAACGCCATGGATGCAGTGGGCCCTAACTGGTTAGCTAACCCTTGCAAAGCATCTCTGGTGTAGTTTACAAACCTCTGCTGATTGTAAGAGAAATAATTCATCCAATCTACATTATTATTAACAGTGACAAAGCAAATGAGGAATCAAAACCTGCTTTAACCTGATCTCTAGAATTAAATTAATCTCGCTTCCCCCTTGGCACTCCTATTACATCTATGTGTACATGTGGATCAAAGTTACCACCTGGAGCGTCAACGTCTCTCTTAGCACGATGCAGTGTTAGATTCTCACCCTCAGTGTAGGCTTCATATTGCACATTTGATTGTATTAATTTGTTCTGAAACAGGGGGCTAGTGTACAGTAGTCAAAGGTGTGTGTTAGAGGAATTGTACCACATTATAGCATGTAAAGGATATGCAGGATCATTAGTTTTTTTCAGTGCGAAGTGTGGATCCAAGTGGGTCCAAGTGGGCTTTCCTTTGAGCTTGACTGCAGTTGGGGTGGTGAACAACATCTGGTAGGGACATTCAAACAGGGTTTCTCTCTTAAACTTTTCCACATAGACCCTGGCACCTGGTTTTAGATTGTGACACTCATCTGTAGGACCTGGGGAAAAGCAGAGACTGCAGAATGCATTACTAACAATTCCTTGGAGAGACCTATGACAAAATTAACAAGAAAATCATTCCCCAAATTCAGCTACTGTGGCATGTACCCTCCTGGGAAAAAGAAAAACTAATGAAAGACACTCAATTCAAAATTTACCCATTTTCTCTATTGCCTTTTGTATCTACTTTCCCACTACTCCGTGGATGGTAGGGTGTGTGAAAAGCCTGAAATATACCCAAAACAGACATGATGTGTTGCATTATTTCACCTGTGAAGTGTGTACCTTTGTTCGACTCAATCACTTCTGGTACCCCATATCTGCAGATTACCTCATTCATGTATTTCTGTGTGGTTATCTGCTCATTTACCTTAGTATCCGGGTGGGCCCCCAACCTGAAAAAGACTCGAGCAACAACAAGCACATGTTCATACTCCCCAACAGGTGTGAGCTGAATGTGGTCAAATTGGCAATCTCTGAAATGGGTAGAGTGGTCAAGGCAAGTGTTATATGGCCACCTTACTTCTGTCCGGACTCGCATATGGCAAAGATCATGCTAACTGGACAAATGATGCAGCAGCTACGGAGAACCTAGGTGTCACCCATTCTTGTTCAGTGTCGCCGTCATCGCTGCTTCTGATTCTGCGTACCAGTTGGGCCATCATGGGGAACAGGGACCTCTGTAGGCAAGTTCTGTTGATTGTTCGCCATATGCCGTCCTGTTCTGTCGCTCCCGTCTTTTAGCCCATCTGCTTTCTTTCCTCGTTGACTTGTAACTGTAAAGTCCTTGACATATCAAAGTCCAAAGTTTTTATCAAAGTCCAAAGTTTTTATCAAAGTCCAAAGTTTTTATCAAAGTCCAAAGTTTTTATCACTGACTCATGCTGTCAGTATCTATTCTTCTTTCTTCCACGGCTTGAGGGCCGCTGCCTTTGCTGTGTTGTCGGTGAGGGTGTCATCTCTCGCTTCTCCGTTGTAGAAATCGGTGTGGATTCTCCATTGCCAGGTAGTAGTAGTAGGGTTTCCATGAGACTCTGCACCGCTGCACCATTCTTAATTGGCTGTCCTACTGAGATAACAAGCTGTCTGGCCTTCCATATTGGGCCATAATCATGAGCTATGCCAAATGCATTCTAGGAGTCAGTGTAAAGAGTTGCCGTCTTACCTTTTACCACTCCACACGCCCCAGTGAGGGCCTCCGGTTCCGCTTCTTGCCCTGAGACATGCGGAGGCAGAGCTTCTGCGTTTAGGACATCTTGCTGTGTGACCTCTGCATATCTGGTTTGGAATCATCAATCCTCACCCTGATACCATCTACAAAAGAAAACTCAAAATATGCATCATTAACAGTGTGTACATCACTACAATAATGCTATTTTAAAAAAAATAGCTGATCCGCCATACTCAAATCACCTATGCCTCCCCTCCCCCCCAGGAATACCTGATTAAAAGAAGAGTAGCTGGATTCAAGGTATTACAACATTGGGAAGCCCAGAGCAATATTGGGGGAGGCATGGAAAGAGCACATTGTAGTCGGATCTAATAGGCCAGAGATAAGTGCTTGGGTTGCACTTGCATGAGTATGTTCTGGGTGTCATTTGGGGTGTGGACCACTAGGGGGTAGTCCAATACCAACTTAGAAGATTTGTCAACCATTGCCTGTACTGCTGCCACCGCACAAGCAGATGAGGGAGCTCCTCAAGTCACTGGATCCACCCTCATGGCTGTGGTTGTCCTCCGTGCTTATTGTGTCAATACTGTCATATAGGCGGCAGTATGAAACAAGGCCCAGAAAGGTGCGGAATTTGGCAACGGGTGTATGTACAGGTATGGCCTGCAGAACTTGGTTAATCCTTGGAGGCCTCCAGGCCTTACAGCCTTCTGCAAGAGAAATTAACAGTGAAATTGTGGCCGGTTGGCAGTTTTTTTTCCAAAGCATCAGCACACAGCACCTAATCTGCATGGCTGACCCTTCACCCCTTTTTTTTTTTTTTTATAAACTAGGGGGATACTGTTTGACCCAGGGGTGTGTATCTGGGTTTTGTATATATTATCATGGTTGATACATCCAATTTCCCTATGCCTGTCTTGTGGGTGTCCCATAATTTGTCAGGAACCGTGGAAAGCTGAGTTTGGGACAGGAGAAAAAACAAAACTTTTTCTTCTGGCTATCTATGATTCTTACCCCCTCCTTGGATAAGAGACGTGTTCTTGCATCATCAAGCTCCACCCCTCTGAGTGTGGCTAATCACTTACTTCCTTATTCTCTCATTCAATGTTTGGCAGTCCTTGGGTACACATCACAACTCAATAAAGATAAAGTCTTATGCATCACACAATTCACATTTTACAAATTACGGGTCCCCGTTCCTCCTGTGGATACCTGGCCTTATCGTTACCTGCTTGTTTCCTATTCCTTGGCTTCTCTACCGTCTCTCTTACTCCCTGTAGTTTATTTATTTATTTTATATTGTCTGTGAATATACGTTACTTGTGCTGGGACTACAGGGCAAGTAACTTCCTCTTTTCAGAATCTCTCCCTCCCGTGACAGCCTAGCGAGAGGATTACAACAGTTTTTGTCCCAGACTTCCAGTGACTGGGCAGATGCAGTCTTAGATGCCGGGCATCTCCATCTGATTGGTAATGTACTGCAATTCTCTTTAATCACTAAACTGGTGTTTTTGGCGTGTATTAATACAGACGCCATTGCAGCCCACCTTCACTTCCTCTTTTTAAGTCTCTTAGGGAAATTCTAACGTCTAATGCATAAATCACATATATTATGTTGTAACTACTGTCATAGCGGTGACCACCTAACATTGTATGTGGTTACAATTGAATTGGGGTCTGCTAACATGTACGCTGTTGGGGACTTGGCAAACATAGATGTATTTTCTTGTGGGCATGGTGTGCTACGCAGTCTGTATTCTTAAGAGCCCCCTCAGGATGTGAGTGGCATATAACTTTTTACATTTGTATGACGGATGTATTTGTCTGAAGGATTAGGTTACATAACAAGCCATCCGCAGTAGTTTTAACATCCAACAGTAGTTATTTATTACAGCACAGGAATTGCTCCGCTTCTATTAAGAGTTCCACTTCCTCTTTTTAAATGTAGTTAGCAGCTTTTTTTTTCTCTTTAAACAATTACGGGCACAGTTGAGCAGGACTGATACTACTTCTATATGACAGACAAACAAACTATTCCTATATAACAACATGATTATAAAAGTCTCCTCAGACGCCGGACATAATATGCCCCGCCCTAGAGTCTCTAGCATTTCTGTCGCTACACAGTTTATCAATCTACCCTCAGACGGAGGGATCTACTCGTGGACATTTACACGCTAAACAAATATTTGTGGACACACACAAATAGACAGAGCACCAGTACGGCTGGCTTAGTCTCACTGCCCCTCGGGATACGTGTCTGACAGCTCCCTTCTCCCGGACCCTACAAGCAGGCCTAGCAGGAGCGGAAATCCCATATCAGACTTTTCTCTGGCAGTCTCTCCCTCCCTGGACCCTACAAACGGGCCTCAGGACTGCTGAGTCTCTGCGACAGGCCACCTGAACGGCTCCCTCCTCCCTCAGGAGTGGAAACACCCCGTACAGGCCCTCCCGGGGGCAGCTATTGATGTCACCAATAAACTAGTACTCCAACAGGCATGTAAACATTCCTTTATATCTTATGACAGGTTCTTATCGAGTGATCGAGACTTAAAGAAGTACCTGTCGTCGTGCGGATCCAAATCATTCGGCCTTGGCACGGCACATAGGCGAGCCTGAACTTAGCCACACAGGTATAGATAATTAATTTATCTCACCGTGTTCTGATGATATTTTGGGCCCACCAAGTCCAAGGTCGCATATGTCCGTGTCTTCTGTCCGAATTCTATGGAACCTGTCGATCACTCCCGGACGAGCCCCCAGCTGTCGTAGAACTCCTTTGCGGAATCACGGCTTACTCAATTTGGAATGTTTACACCCTTCCATATTATTTCTGAATTGATAATGCGCATAAGAAGTTTTCACACTGACACGAGGTTCAGCATGCATAAGCTTCCTCAATTCTAACTTTAATGATCGGCGTGTAGCCTATTTTAAGAGTTTAACAAATCCGCCCATCTGGGCAGGTCAAAGATTACATAGATACAACGTATTGTTTAATTATTGGATAAGCATCTTGCAATTCTTCCATCCTCCGGTCATCTGTGATTGGCCATCAGGTGGTGGATGAAATGAGTGGGTTGTCTTGGAGCCACGTGGGGTTCCTTCGATATGATTGGATGTTACATCATGAACTATAAATTGCACAAACCTCCCATGTTATTTGCATACGTTTCCAGTAAAATTGCTTGGGTAATTTCTGCGGTTGTCCATGTCTGAGTTACTGTCCTCCAAAATTGCGAAACAGATGGAAAATGTAACGTGTTTATACTATATATTATCTTGTCAGCGTTTTGAGTACAGAAGTTTCCATGTCAGCAGAATTATAAAACAGATACTTTCATATGAGCGGAAGTACCTATTGCACAACTGCCAAGACAGAAAGCAAAATATGTATACAGAATGTTAAATTGACAACTGTCTACTGCCAAGGCCCACCGATCCAAAATATAGGAATACTGGACTTCCACCACAATCCCTGTAATGTAAGGAGCTGTAAGACCTGCTCACATATACTGACTGCGGACAGGATACAGATCCCCAACACACAGCAGGACTATAAGATCCCAGGGACATTCACATGTTCCTCGTCCAATGTGGTGTACCTGATCATGTGCAGTAAATGTCCTGTTGGGGGGCTTTATGTTGGAGAAACAGGACAGAAACTGAAAGCCAGGATGAGATCTCATCGCCACACGATTGAACACAGAAAAAGAGAATTACCTGTGGCCGAGCACTTCTCTAACGATGGACATAACATAGGAGATATGAGAGTTTTGATATTGAAGGGTGGTTTCAAGTCACAAAACCACAGAAGAATTTGGGAATATAAATTGATAACAACCTTTGACACGCTGAATACTGGGTTAAATTATTCCCCAGGATTTATGCGTGAATGGGAAGTGTGAGACATTTATTATACAGATAAGACCCCCATCAACAGTAATTCAGGGACCATAAACTTTCACTCCCTTATCAGTGTTTAGCTAAAAATGTCTGTGTACCTCTTCTAGCAATTCAAGGATGCTAACCTTCCCCCCCCTCCAACAGTAATTTAGGAACCATAAAACTTTCACTCCGCTATCAGTGCCTAGACAAAAAAAGTTTGTTTGCTGTTGCAGAATTCCTTTTAAGTGCGAACCAATCACATCCATATCTGTGCCTTGTCATAAGTATGTATGTTATAAGTGTGTATAAATATGCATGCCTCTTCAGATCCAATCCATAAGCCTGAAGAAGAACCCTGCGTTGGTTCGGAAGCTCGCTATTATTACATCATGTATTTCTGTTAGCTATTAAAAGGTATCATATCTACAAGGTTACGTCGTTTCTCTTGCTGAGAACAATCACACCTTCAAGTGAAATCCACCGGCTGCTCCTTTGGAGTTTGGCCCCCGTTGTGCATATAGCCATAATATTATGGCCACAATAGGTTTTTACAATTTGCTTCCAGAATAAAGTAAACAGAAATATATAACTTATATATATAACTTATCAAAAATTTGTACGTTATGTTTGCACATATTTGACATTTTGCAGTTAAAAATGTGGAAAAAAATGACAATTTTTTTCAAAATTTTCCCAATTTTAATAAATATACACAAATTTTATCGGTCCATTTTTACCAGCTAATTGAGGCACAATATGTGGCAAAAAAAAAAAACAATGTCAGAATCACTTGGATATGCAAAACCTTTACAGAGTTATTCTATCTTAAAGTGACATGTCAGATTTCCAAAATTTAGCCTCGTCATTAAGGCACAAACAGGCTAGGTCACTGAGGGGTTAACAGCTGATATAGGACCACAACAAATAAACCTTCTTTTGGGCATAATTAGTCAAGACAAAATTATCAGGAGAGTACAGCGAAACTAAAGGTACCTTTATAAGGAGTGATTATTGCCCAATTTCTCGCTGGATACTGTGCTCATGTTGGTGAACTCCTTTACATTTAGAATCAGCAATGTGGCTACCTCTTTCTGAGGAACTAGCTCAGTGTTAACTTTATTAATAGTGCAAAGTAGAAAAAAAAAGTGTAGTGGTCCAATCACAGGGGAAAATACGGTAAATTACTATATCACAGTATATGAAGAGACATTTGATAAAATAAAATATAGTTATTCAATTTCAAATCTATCCATTCAGTCGTGTCGCAACAAAGGAGGAACAGAAGAGCTACAGGTAAGAGTTTAATCAACCCAAACCTAAGTGAGTGTGCAAGGTTGACATAACTTTACTGTGTCGTAAGTGTGACTTGGGATTAGTGACTTTGGAGTCAGAGAGTTGGGGAGAGTCATTTGTATTTAATTAATCTATTTGAATTTTAACATATACTGCTTTCATCTAATCTATCTGTAGGGACCCTATTTAGAATGTGCTCCATGATTGAGAATGCAATCTAGTGTACAACTTGTGTCATGTATGCAGTCCTTGAACAGCTGGGTGCATACTGCTATACGAGATGTGAGCGTGTTGCGCATTTGGAAGCCCAGATGCTGGATCTAAATACACAGCTTGAAAAACTGAGATCCACTGGCATCATGAGAAGGAGTTTGCTGCTCACTGAGTGCTTGCTGGGGTAAATGTGGGGGTCTATAGTAGTTCAAGAGGGGTAGAGGGAAGAGATCCAAGGAGGCTAGTCCTAAACTGACATACCTCGACAAGTTTGCAAAGTCGTCAGATGAGGGGGAAGCTATTATAGAGCTAGCACTGCTGCAACACAACATGCCCTCTGACCACCAGGGAGATGTCTCCTCCAGTGAGAAAGGGACGGAGAGTGCATGGCAGGCTAGACAGATCCTGATAGTGTGAAACTTAATTTTTAAAGGAACAGACAGGGCAATTTGCCACAAAGACAGGGATCATTGAACAGTGTGTTGTCTTCCTGGCCTGGATGGGATTGACAGATTACTGGGAGGGGCTGCTGAATATCCAGTGGTCATGGTACACATTGACACCAGTGACAAAGGTAGAGGGAGGTGGAAATGTCCTTAAAAACGATTTCAGGGAGCTATAATGTAAGTTTTGGGTAAGGGCCTCTGAAGATATATTTTCTGAAATACTACCTGTACCACGTGCCACACAAGAAAGGCAGCAGGAGATTAGGAAGGTAAACAAGTGGCTCCAGAGTTGGTGTGGGAAGGAAGGGTTTGGGTTCCTGGACTGACTTTGCTGTTGGCTACAGGTTCTACCATAGGGATGGGCTGCATCTCAATAGGGAGCGGGCAGCTGTGCGGGGGGAGAAGATGGCTAGAAAGTTGGAGGAGTGTTTAAACTAGGGACTGGGGGAGAGGGAAACCAGAGAGATTGGGGGGGGAAGACAGTGTAGACAGTGACCTGGGACTAAGTAATGGAAATTGGGGAAGAGCTGTGAGAAGGGTTAGTACAGGTAGAACTAGCAGAACAGTTAGTAGGGATACACGTAATATAAAAAAATAGCCAAAACCTTCTAAACTGTATGGTGACTAACGCTAGAAGTCTGACCAATAAAGTAGACAAACTAGAAGTAATAATGTCTGAGGAAAACTATGATATAGTGGGAATAACAGAGACCTGGTTGGATGAAAGCTGTGACTGGACAGGGTACTTACAGGGTTACAGTCTGTAAAGAAGGGATCATAAAAAAACAGAAAGGGTGAGGAGTTTGTCTCTATGTAAAATTCTATTTAAAGCCCAGAGTATGGGAATATATATGAAAGGGAGATGAACATGTGGAGTCTCAATGGCTGGAAATAGTAAGATGGAAAAACAACAATCAAATCCTTATTGCGGTTTCCTATAGACTAGAGATGAGCGAACGTACTCGGTAAGGCCGATTTCGCAATCGAGCACCGCGATTTTCGAGTACTTCACTACTCAGGTGAAAAGTACTCGGGGGTGCTGTGTGGCGTGGCGTGGCGTGGTGGAGCGGGGGTAGCAGAGCGGAACAGGTGGGAGCTCTCTCTCTCTCCCTCTCCCCCCCACTCCCCTCTGCAACCCCCCGCTCACCCACAGCGCCCCCGAGTACTTTTCAACCGAGTAGTGAAGTACTCGAAAATCGCGGTGCTCGTTTGCGAAATCGGCCTTACCGAGTATGTAAGGTAACAACCTGCTGTCAATCACTAACCCAACTTGCGTAGGACCCAACTAGAGGCACAGCATTTTCGACTTAATATTAACCAATAGACCTGACAGAATAACAGGGATGCAGGTTGGAGGACACCTGGGAAATCGAGACCATAATATAATACATTTTAAACTGTCCTTCAAGAGAGAGTTTTATAGTGAAGCTATGAAAATACTAAACTTTAGGGAGGGTGAATTCCCTTATTGACTGTGATAATGTTCTCAAAAAAGAGAAGAACCAATAAATGGGAAACGTTTAAAAACATCCTAATTACTTTGAGCGGTTCATACCTTACAGGAATGAAAAACAATGTGGCATAATAAAGATGTAATGGGGGCAATAAACAGTAAAAATAAAGCGTTTAAACTACTAAAACAAGATGGCAGCGAAGAACTAAGAACATATATAAAAAAAAAATAAATCATGTAAAAAAATCAGATAAGAAAAGCAAAAGAGAGACTTATTGCCAAAGAGTAAAAGTAGCCGTAAACTGTTCTATAGCTATATAAATATAAACTTAAAAAAGTAGAAAGATTAATACAGAAAGTGTTGGCGCTTTTACCCCTTAGTGATGAAGCCTGTTTGCAGCTTATTGACAGAGCCAAATTTTGGAAATCTGACATGTGTCACTTTAACATAGAATAACTCCGTAAAGGTTTTGCATATCCAAGTAATTCTGACATTGTTTTTTCGCCACATGTTGTACTTCATTTAGGTGGTAAAAATACACTGATATAATTTGATGATTTTTATTAAAAGTGCCAAAATTGGGAAAATTTTGAAAAGAATTGTCATTTTTTTTTACATTTTCAAAAACATTTTCATTCAAACATGTGCAAACCGACTGTACACATTTTTAAAAGATATATATTTCCATCTGTTTACTTTATTATGGATGCACATTTGAAAAACTTTAGTCCTGCAATGCCTTATCATAGCAATCATAGGTGCGATTGTACAGGGACATAAAAAGTGTAGAAAAAAGATAAAAATAATGTAAAAAAGAGAAAAATGTAAAAAAAAAACACCTTTTTTTGCGCTTTCTCCCATATTTGCATAATTTTTTTTTTTTAATCCTACATATTTAGGATTGGCGTATCCGTAATAATGCATACAATAAATTGAATAAATCATCCTGCATGGCAAAAAGTGTAAAAAGAAAACCCCTAAAAACTGAGGCAAAAATGCTTATATTTTTTCATTTTGCCTCCCAAAAAACGCAATAAAGTGATCAAAGAAAGCCGTATGTACCCCAAAATGGTACCAATAAAAGCTCCAGCTAGTCTCACAAAAAAAAGGCCTCACAAAGCTCCATCCATGGAAAAATAAAAAAGTTATAGGACTTTAAATGCAGCAATTTCGAAAAAAAATTATTTAAAAAAAGGGTTTGTATTGCAGAAAAGGGAAAAAACCTAAAAAATATATATGAATATTAGTATCGTAATAGTACCGACCCACAGAAAAATGTATTGTGTATTTTATGCTGCATGATTAACACTGTAAAAGTAAAAAAAATCTAGGACAGAATTGATGTGTTTTCTCTCCCTGCTGTCATAAAAAAAATTATAAAAGTTTTACAATATAGCCTACGTATCCAAAAATGGTATCAATAAAAACTACAGTTCGCCACACAAAAAACAAGCCCTTATATGGCTGTGTCATTAAATAAAAAAGTTGTGGCTTTTGGAAAATGGAGATTAAAATCCATCAAAAATTGTTGCCATGTCCTTAAAGGGGTTGTCCCGAGAAAGCAAGTGGGGTTATACACTTCTGTATGGCCATATTAATGCACTTTGTAATATACATCGTGCATTAAATATGAGCCATACAGAAGTTATTCACTTACCTGTTCCGTTGCTAGCGTCCCCGTCGCCATGGTGCCGTCTAATTTCAGCATCTAATCGCCCGATTAGACGCGCTTGAGCAGTCCGGTCTTCTGGCTGGTGAATGGGGCCGCTCGTGCCGTAGAGCTGGTCACCGCGTCGTCATCGTAGCTCCACCCCGTCACGTGTGCTGATTACAGCCAATCAGGAGGCTGGAATCGGCAATGGAACGCAAGGAAGGAGAAGAAAATCCACGGTGCACCATGGGAGAAAACCTGCGGTCCACCGTGGGAGAAGACCAGTGGCGCCATCTTCACAAGAAGAAAAGAAGAAGCTGCAGACGCTGATGCAGGTAAGCGCAATGTGCTATTTAGAAACTAACCTATGCTTTCTTTTTAACAGGGCAGAATGCGGGGGTAAGCGAAAAAAATTTTTTCACTTTCGCCGCGGGACAACCCCTTTAAGATCTTTTTTTTCTATAGTGCACATGAAAATGGGGATTTGCACCCCAAAATGCCCTTAAATGGCCCAGACTATAGAACCCCTACAAATGACCCCATTTTGAAAACGAGACCCCTTAACGAATTCATCTAGGGGTGTAATGTGTATTTTGACCCCCACTTTTGAATGACTTTAAGCAAAGCAGAAGGAAAAAATGATGATTTTAATTTTTTTGGCAAATATGTAATTTAAAAACATTTTATGTGTGCCGCACACATATGAATGAAGACTTTCACCCCAAAATGGATATCCCGTTTGTCCTGTGTTCAGAAACATACCTATTGTGGCCTTAATCCAATATCCGTATGCACATTACGGTCCATCCATTGGATAATGGCAATTACGTGACCGGAGACCACTCAACACGGCAGAGCATTGATTTCTCTACGAAGGGCTTTAAATCCCCGCCTCCAGAAACACACGTGCCTTCAGCTAATCACAGCCAATGACAATGATGTCATTGAATGGCTGTGATTGGCTGTGTTTCTGGAGGCGGGGATTTCAAGCCCTGCGTCCAGAAAGCAATACTTTGCCGTGGACCAGGAGGGAGCGACAGCCTGCAGGAGCGGCGCAGAACGTCAGAAGAAGTGAGTAATGATTTTTATTCTTTGCTCCGCTGTATTCCCGGCGTATAAGGTGACAGTTGGGGGGTTGTCTTATACGCCCCGTCGCCTTATACGCCGGTATATATTTTTATTGTAACACATTTCTGGATGAATTGCAGGGAAGGGCTTATTTATTTAAGCCCTTCCCGACAATTCATCCTGCGATCGTCGGCAGCCCATTGCTTTCAGTGGAACCTGCTGTATTGCTGGCTCCATTGAATTCAATAGGCAAACATCGTTCTTTTTTGCCACAGCTGTTATAGCTATGGCAGAGGAGAACGATCTTTACGCTGACAGTGCGGGGGGGGGGGGCACTCTTGCCGCTATTGTGGCTTAATAGTGGGACCTGGGAACTTGAGATGCAGCCCACCATGTAGCCCCTCGCCTGCTCTATCCGTTGCTGTGTCGTTCCCATCACTTTGTTGAATTGCCCAGATTTTCACAAACGAAAACCTTAGCGAGCATCGGCGATATACAAAAATGCTCGGGTCGTCCATTGACTTCAATGGGGTTCGTTACTCGAAACGAACCCTCGAGCATTGCGAAAATTTCGTCCCGAGTAACGAGCACCCGAGCATTTTGGTGCTCGCTCATCTCTAGCTATAATCTGTCAGATGAAGGTAGTGTTATAGTAATTATATTTGTATGCTATATATCATTTATTATCTTGTCATGTGTTTCTTATATCAGCTTAGGCAAATATATATTCTGTTATATCTACTCTCTTGCAAAAGGTTAGCAGTTAAATGGTTAAACGTGTTCATTTACAAACTTGTTCAGAATGTGTTAAACCCTTGCATCTTCCTCCCACTCATGTTTCCCACAGAGTAGTTGTACATTCTGATTGGATAAGCTTCTCATTTACTGATAACGCTATATGCTTCTTGCAAATTCTTTCACTTTTGATGCTTTACTAACGTGTGAGTCATTATCATTGGACTAACCAATCCTGTATGAGCACAGGATTGGTTAGTCCAATTTTTTGTATACTCCTAGTTTGTGACGTAATGCTTGTCCATAAAAGCGATTGTATTCTTTTGAATAAATCAGAAGTATACTGGCTTGATACAGATCATTGTGTCAATCTGTTACCTTTTGTGCACAAACTTCTGAATATCTCATTTGGCCCATGCAGTGAATATAAGAGGAGCTCTATTAGCTTGAATAACAATTTGGCGACCCAGATGGGGTGAGCGGATACTGGAAACACAGATCCAACCAACTGGCACTTGGGGTAGCCGACGTGGCAATCAGGAAACAGCTGCAGCAAATGAAGTAGGATAAATATACATATATATTATTCCTACTCCTCATTGTATGTTCTGCTTGTTCTGGTGCTGTGAGTTGGGTTGAGTGGATCCTAATGGGTTCCTCCTTCTTTGAATCTGCTCGTGTATGAGACAAGAACTCTATGTACCTTCACTGTGTGCTTTTGCTGTGTTGCATTGCTGGATAAAAGTTGGTGCTAGACATCAGATAATTCTTATCATCTAGAGTTATTCATTGGTTCTAAATCCTGACGAGGATTTAAAGGGGAACACTTGAGATAAGAGATAGTTTATAGCTTTTCTGCCATATAGACATATATTCTCACTGTTATTTTAATTACTTCGGGCATTAGATTGCTATGTAGTGTACGTCAAGTCAAAAACTGGGCCATAGAGGGCTGCTTTGTTTGTCGTAAATAATGGGTAACGCTAATGGTAAGATTGATGGTGATGATAAGATGTTTACAACTGCAGAAATAGTGAAACGTGTTGAGGGGAAAAGGCATGTACAGAACATGAAAAGATTGATGTGAATTTCAGGTTGCTGTCTCAGTGGACATTTAGATGAGAACTTTTGGAAAAGAGTGTTAGCTGATAATGAAGGAATTTTGGTTGATAGACGATTGCTCAAGTTTGCAGAGAAGAATGTTTCAGTAGGTGACGTAAAGTTGAAGTAAGATAGTTGCAGTTACAAGATGGTGATTGTTCAAGTGTTTTGAGTTGAAGACAGAGGAAGGCCAGCCCTTCTTCACCATCTGAGGGCACTGCCCTGGCCGTGTCATGAATTATGTTTTTTTCTCCCTTTTGCCCTGCCCCTAGATGGCCCTGCTGTTATTTTAGCCAATGACAGTCTGCATACCTTGATACCTGTCAGGTATGTAGTCTTCCTGGACTAGCCTGTCACCATTGTCCAGTCAGGCCACACCTTCGGTGGCCATTTCAGTTCCAGCCATGGCCCAGCAGCCATTGTAGCATCTGCTGTAACAATAACTTCGCCTAGGCATCATCTTAGCTCCGCAGCAGAAATGAGCTGGCTTCTCATCTCACATCAATGTATGGTTTTACCTGGCATCCAAGTTTTTTTTTTGCACTGCAGACAACTATGTGACAATTAACCAGCGTACCGTTTGTCCAGTATATTTTAATGTCCTAATACTGTGTCATTGTTGTATGTGTTGTCTTCTTCCAATAAGTGTTAGATAGTGCTGCGGAGAAAGATCACTATAGGTGCCAGTATCGCAGACAGCAGTAGAAAAGCTTGCAGAGAGAGGAGAGGATCAATATGTGATAATAGATATATATATACAGTGCAAGAGTGTTATTGTGTCACATATATATATATATATATATATATATATATATATATATATATATATATATATATATATATATATATATATATATATATATATATATATATATATATATATATATATATATATATATATATATATATATATATATATAGTAGCAATCCGGGAATCATTCACTCACATCACAGGTAGACACCAATGGGTTAAACTCCGAATTCCTATTTATTTTCACCTTCACAGCAATATCAGCTTGTTTCAGCACAGCTCTTCAGCAAATAAACTTAAATATCCTTTTTAGCAGGGTTTCAATAAACAGTCCAACTGTGTTTCTCACCCACTCTGCAAGGCAACTTCATACAGTTATCTTCAGTTCAGGACTCACTCTGTTTTCCTCAGGAATGCTTCACCCAACTTTCCTGAGGCACACGAACAGTCTCTTCAGTGTCTAGATCTCTCTCTAGACCTCTTGCTCTCAGTCCAGGTCTCTCTCTAGACCTGTCTCTTGCTCACAGTCCAGGTCCCTCTCTGGACCTCTCTCTGACTGTAGCAGGAATGAAATCCTATATCCTACTTCCTGACCACACCTGTGGGTGTTTTCCCCTTCACAGGCACCAGAATGCCTGTCGGTTGCCCCCTACAGGCCATTCTCCATAGTGCACCTCTACATATCCCTCCCCCTTGATGAAGGCCGTAGGTCGTATCACACATTTTCTCTTTTGGCCCTCCAGGGTCAAACCTCTAGGCTCGGGGGTCTCTTTCTATTTTTACTTGTCTGACGAATTCTTTCCTCTTGTCTTCACTCTGCTCATCACATTCTTGCAGATCTCTCTCAGACTGTGCCCTCACAGTTTGCAAGTTGACTTCAAAGCGCAACTTTGTAACGTCTTTGTCTTGTAACTTATTGTCAAGTTTCTCTATCTGAATCTTCATTTCTTCTACTTGCTGTTCTAAGGCTTTAGCAGACTTTTCTAGTTCATATATACTCTTCCCACCATCATCCTTGGAACTAAGTCCTCCATTTCAGTGCACAACTGCTTGTTAAAGGAGATGTCCCGAGGCAGCAAGTGGGTCTATACACTTCTGTATGGCCATAATAATGCACTTTGTAATGTACATTGTGCATTAATTATGAGCCATACAGAAGTTATAAAAAGTTTTTTACTTACCTGCTCCGTTGCTGGCGTCCTCGTCTCCATGGAGCCGACTAATTTTTGGCCTCCGATGGCCAAATTAGCCGCGCTTGCGCAGTCCGGGTCTTCTGCAGTCTTCTATGGGGCTCCGTGTAGCTCCGTGTAGCTCCGCCCCGTCACGTGCCGATTCCAGCCAATCAGGAGGCTGGAATCGGCAGTGGACCGCACAGAAGAGCTGCGGTCCACGGAGGAAGAGGCCATCTTCAGCGGTGAGTAGAGAAGTCACCGGAGCGCGGGGATTAAGGTAAGCGCTCCGGTGAGCTTTCTTTACCTCCCTGCATCGGGGTTGTCTCGCGCCGAACGGGGGGGGGGTTGAAAAAAAAAAAACCCGTTTCGGCGCGGGACAACCCCTTTAAGTCTTTCAAACTGAGCCTTCATTTCGAAGGTCTCTTCTAGCTCAAGAACCTTCTCTCTGCATTCTTCAGTTCCTTTTATAGCTCATGCTCCAGCATGGCCTTGCTATTTTGCTGCAGAATAAGTTGGCACTATACAAATAAAGATTATTATTATTATTACAGTCTCTAATTCACTTTTCAATTCGTTCAGCTTTATAATTATTGTTTTTTTCTTCACTTTGTAACAATTCTATTTCTTCTCTTAGTACAGTGTCGTCATCGGTTTGAGCCATTAGCATTCTTCAAAGTTCCTTTACGTCGGAATCTAACTTTTCCTTGGTAGTTTTTAGATCACTGATGAGTTGGTCTTTGAAGCCAGCCTCCCTGTGATAGGCTTTCACCATTTGGACACACTGTTTCTTCACTTTCTGAGTTCGCTTTTTGAGGTCATTATTGTCTTGCTGCAGTTCTTCCAAGATTTCTGCTGCCACTTGTGAGACCTTCTCAGCTACAGTAGTCGCGCTTTGTAAACATAATTTGTCATTCTTTACTACTTGTAACTCTTGTTTCAGATTCTTTACCAAGATCATTTTTTCTTTTCTTTTCTGTCTGAACTGGGTTTTAGACACTTCTGGTCTCTGAACCCTTCTTTCAACCACTTGACTATTTGATTTCCAGAATTTCATCTTCACGCACAACTTCTCTGAGAACTGTTGAAACCCCACTCTTTCTTCTGTCACCACTTTCAGGGTATGTGTCAAGGTTAGTACCTTTGTTTCTTTCTCATTAGCCCTTTCTTCTGCATGCTCAAATTCACTTGCATATCTCACAGATCTGGCTTTCTCTTCAGGCAACCCATGTTCACACAGCTTCTGTTTCTTCTCCAGTTTGGACACAAGGTCCTGTTGGTGACCAAGCTCCACAGTAACATCTTCTATCTCTTGCTGAAGACTTACTTAAACCTTCCCAAGTTTATCATAGGCAGCTGTTTTCTCTTCATACTGCTGCCTTGTAGCTTCTAATTCCCCTTGTATTTCTCTGTTCTGCTCTTCCACAGAATCCAAGCACACAGCACTCTTCTCCAATCTATTTTCCAGACTTGACACCTCAGCCTGAAGTGTTGCAATCTGCTCTGACAGGTTTCTCTTAGCTTCTGCATCTTCCTCTACCTGCTGGAGGAACATATTTCTCTCATCTTGCACTGTCTTTAGGTGTGCACTAAGACCAAGCCTCTGCTGCGTCTCTTATTGCAACAGCTTCTGGGACTCTTCACTCTGAGCTTCCAGCTCCACCTGCAGTCTGCTCACCTTCTCAGATAGTGCTGTCTGCACACTGTTACCTTCAGTGATTTTTATTTGTAGCTCTTGAAGCTGCATCTCTACTGCTTTTCTCTGGCATGAAAGACTCATGCTTGTCCTTCAACAGCACCTTCACCTTATGGGTCAGCTCAGTACACTTGCTTTCCACAGACTGTTTGACCTCTTCCAAGGCTTCTTTCACTTTTTCAGCTTGCTCTAACCTTTGGGACAGTTCCCTACATAGCAGCTACATCCCGGCTAGTCTGTAGCAGGGTCAGCACCTGCTCCTGATGAGCTTCTTAGGCTTCCTTGAAGTCCAGTATGCCTCTCAAGGCCTTCGTTTGCTTCTCTGCTCAGCTGCAAGCAGCTTTCTCCATTTCCAGATTTTCCTTGAACTGATTTATCTCAACTTCCCATTCAACTTTGTGTTTTAATCTTTTTCAATCCTTCTTGACACCTGTGGGTTTGTTTTCCCAACAACGTCCTGTGATCTGCTTCAGTTTCAGTTAATCTTGTGAGGTGCTCCTTCTCCCTTAAGACCGCCTCCCTTTGGCTTGGAGGTGCTATCTTCTCTGTAGCCCTGACTGACTCTCCTGTATTAGTTGCTTCAGCAATTCCTCCATACTCATAGAGGCGGTCTGCATTTTCACTGCTGTTTTTGAGCTGGGACATTCACCACTTGTGCCCACATCCTCCACCATATGTAGAAACCCGGGAATCATTTGCTCACATCACAGGTAGACACCAATGGGTTAAACTCCAAATTCCTATTTATTTTCACCTTCACAGCAATATCAGCTTGTTTCAGCACAGCTCTTCAGCAAATAAACTTAAATATCCTTTTAAGCAGGGTTTCAATAAACAGTCCAACTGTGTTTCTCATCCACTCTCCAGGTCAACTTCATACAGTTGTCTTCAGTTCAGGACTCACTCTGTTTTCCTCAGGAATGCTTCACCCAACTTTCCTGAGGCACACAAACAGTTCCTTCAGTGTCCAGGTCTCTCTCTAGACCTCTTGCTCTCAGTCCAGGTCTCTCTCTAGACCTGTCCCTGGCTTACAGCCCAGGTCCCTCTCTGGACCTCTCTCTGGCTCTCAAAGCCCAGGTCCCTCTCTGGACCTCTCTCTGGCTTGTAGCCCGCTTTACCCCTGACTGTAGCAGGAATGAACATCTATATCCTACTTCCTGATCACACCTCTGGGTGTTTTCCCTTATCTCAGGCAGCAAAATACCTGTTTGTTGCCCCCCTACAGGCCATTCTCTGTAGTGCACCTCTACTATATATATATATATATATATATAGGATTAATGGTTGATCTGTGCAAAGCCACAGCTCCCAGTTCCCTCCCTTGTCTCTGTTCCACCTCGTCACCCCCTTCAAAGTTTTGTGAGATTGAAGCGCATCTTTGACTTTCAGAGAAGGAATGTGTGCTGCGAGGAGCTGTAACACAGCCCCTCCTCCTTGCACCCAGCTTCTCATAGGATAAGAAATAGAAAGGAGTAGTATGCATAGGTGTAGCGTCAGGGGGTGCTGGGGTCACCATGGCAACCCGGCCCCTGCGCTCAGGGGGCCCCGAGGCCGCCCTCCGCAATACCGACATGCACATTTAGTGCACTAATCGCTGGCCGTTCTGACTGCAGCAAAATTCTCATCATGCAGCAGCCAGAACGGCCAGCATGAGCGGAAGGCTCGGCAGAGCAGCAAGGAGGAGGGAGGAACTCACATGGGTCGGCAGGGGAGGATGGAGGAAGTCACATGGGACAGCAGGGGAGGAGGGAAGAAGTCACATGGGGCAGCAGAGCACAGTGACCATGTGCTGCCCCCTGCTTCCTCCTGAACAGGAAGCTTCTGAGTTGCTGCTGCTGTTACATGAAGGAGAAGTGGACCGCACCCTGGGGTAAGTGCATATGTGTGTATCTGTCTCCCTCCTTTATCTATCTATCTATATATATATACTATCTATCTATCTGCTATCTATATACTATCTATCTATGTATCCTATATCTATCTATATACTATCTATCTGCTATCTATCCAATATCTATCTATATACTATCTATCCATCTGCTATCTATATACTATCTATCTATATACTATGTATATACGATCTATCTATATACTATCTATCTATCTGCTATCTATATACTATCTATCTATATACTATCTATCTATCCCATATCTATCTATATACTATCTATCCCATATCTATCTATATACTAGTAGTTAGATAGATAGATAGATAGATAGATAGTGTATAGATAGTATATAGTTTATAGATAGATAGATAGTGTATAGATAGATTTGAGATAGATAGTATATAGATAGATGGATGAATAGATAGATAGATAGTACATAGAGTGCAGATAGATAGTATATAGACAGATATGGGATACATAGATAGTATATAGATAGATGTGGGATACATAAATAGTAGAGATGAGCGAACGTGTTCTTCCGAGCTTGATATTCGTGCGAATATTAGGGTGTTCGGGATGTTCGTTATTCGTAACGAACACCATGCGGTGTTCTGGTTATTTTCACTTCCTTCCCTGAGACGTTAGCGCGCTTTTCTGGCCAATTGAAAGACAGGGAAGGCATTACAACTTCCCCCTGTGACGTTCAAGCCCTATACCACCCCCCTGCTGTGAGTGGCTGGGAAGATCAGGTGTCACCCGAACATAAAAGTCGGTCCCTCCCACGGTTCGCCTCAGATGCGGTGTGAGTTAGATGAGGGACAGTGCTGTTTGTACCGGAGCTGCTGTAGGGAAAGA
Source organism: Eleutherodactylus coqui (assembly GCF_035609145.1). Classification (NCBI taxonomy): domain Eukaryota; kingdom Metazoa; phylum Chordata; class Amphibia; order Anura; family Eleutherodactylidae; genus Eleutherodactylus; species Eleutherodactylus coqui. Next base: position 132,722,576 of record NC_089848.1, on the reverse strand, counting down.
ATTGGTAGTTAGTGTAGGCTTCAAGACCCCCCAAAGGTCCTTATTAGGGCCACTGATAGCTGTGTGTTGGCTGCTGTTAGCAGTGGCAAATTTTTTTTTCTCAAAATCGCCTCTGCAGACCGTTGCACCTGGCATTAGGGACAGAAGGGCTGCATAGGCAGGGAGAGTGTTAGGAGTGAGTGTAGCCTTCAAGAACCTCAACGGTCCTTTCTAGGGCCATATTTATCCGTGTGCAGTACTGTCCAGGCTGCTGTTAGCTGTGCTGCATTTTTTTTTGCTTCTCAAAATCGCCTCTGCAGACCATTGCACCCTCCATTGATACTGCAGGGAAAGAATTGTATAGGCAGGGCGACAACACAGTTGTTATTCATTGAATATACGCAGTGCTGCCTTTTGGTGCCAAAAAACTGAAAACAAATCTATTTGTCCAGCCTCTGTCCGTCCTAAGGGCGGTGGACACGTGTGAGCTGCGTGAACAACATTGCTAAATCAGACGCACCCAGCTACGCTTTACTGCTGGCTTCGCCATTTGCTTTCCTTAATTGGGAAAAAAATACCTGCTCTCCAAGAGTTATAATAACTCTGCTACCCTCACGTTCTGTGACACATAAGCAGGGACACAGCACAGTTATTAAACTTCTCATGTTCATTGAATATACGCAGTGCTGCCTTTTGGTGGAAAAAAAATGAAAACAAATCTATTTGTCCAGCCTCTGTCCGTCCTAAGGGCGGTGGACACGTGTGAGCTGCGTGAACAACATTGCTAAATCAGACGCACCCAGCTACGCTTTACTGCTGGCTTCGCCATTTGCTTTCCTTAATTGGGAAAAAAATACCTGCTCTCCAAGAGTTATAATAACTCTGCTACCCTCACGTTCTGTGACACATAAGCAGGGACACAGCACAGTTATTAAACTTCTCATGTTCATTGAATATACGCAGTGCTGCCTTTTGGTGGAAAAAAAACTGAAAACAAATCTATTTGTCCAGCCTCTGTCCGTCCTAAGGGCGGTGGACACGTGTGAGCTGCGTGAACAACATTGCTAAATCAGACGCACCCAGCTACGCTTTACTGCTGGCTTCGCCATTTGCTTTCCTTAATTGGGAAAAAAATACCTGCTCTCCAAGAGTTATAATAACTCTGCTACCCTCACGTTCTGTGACACATAAGCAGGGACACAGCACAGTTATTAAACTTCTCATGTTCATTGAATATACGCAGTGCTGCCTTTTGGTGGAAAAAAACTGAAAACAAATCTATTTGTCCAGCCTCTGTCCGTCCTAAGGGCGGTGGACACGTGTGAGCTGCGTGAACAACATTGCTAAGTCAGACGCACCCAGCTACGCTTTACTGCTGGCTTCGCCATTTGCTTTCCTTAATTGGGAAAAAAATACCTGCTCTCCAAGAGTTATAATAACTCTGCTACCCTCACGTTCTGTGACACATAAGCAGGGACACAGCACAGTTATTAAACTTCTCATGTTCATTGAATATACGCAGTGCTGCCTTTTGGTGGAAAAAAACTGAAAACAAATCTATTTGTCCAGCCTCTGTCCGTCCTAAGGGCGGTGGACACGTGTGAGCTGCGTGAACAACATTGCTAAATCAGACGCACCCAGCTACGCTTTACTGCTGGCTTCGCCATTTGCTTTCCTTAATTGGGAAAAAAATACCTGCTCTCCAAGAGTTATAATAACTCTGCTACCTTCACGTTCTGTGACACATTAGCAGGGACACAGCACAGTTATTAAACTTAGATAATTCATTCACTAGAGGCAGTGGGGCCTTTCGTTTTCCAAAAAGGGCAAAAATTATATTTGGCCTGCAGTCTTGCGCCAATTTATTTCCTGCCTGTGAAATCAAATCACTGGTAATGCAGCATGCTGAGGGGTAGGGGTAGGCCTAGAGGACGTGGACGCGGCCGAGGACGCGGAGGGCCAAGTCAGGGTGTGGGCACAGCCCGAGCTCCTGATCCCGGTGTGTCGCAGCCGACTGCTGCGCGATTAGGAGAGAGGCACGTTTCTGGCGTCCCCACATTCATCGCCCAATTAATGGGTCCACGCGGGAGACGGTTATTAGAAAATGAGCAGTGTGAGCAGGTCCTGTCCTGGATGGCAGAAAGTGCTTCGAGCAACCTATCGTCTACCCGCAGTTCTGCGCCGTCCACTGCTGCCAATCCGAATCCTCTGTCTGCTGCTCCTCCTTCCTCCCAGCCTCCTCACTCCACTACAATAACACCTGCTCAGGAGCGGGAACACTCCCAGGAACTGTTCTCGGGCCCCTGCTTAGATTGGGCAGCAGCGGTTCCTCTCCCACCAGAGGAGTTTATCGTCACTGATGCCCAACCATTCGAAAGTTCCCGGGGTCCGGGGGATGAGGCTGGGGACTTCCGCCAACTGTCTCAACAACTTTCTGTGGGTGAGGAGGACGATGACGATCAGACACAGTTGTCTTGCAGTGAGGTAGTAGTAAGGGCAGTAAGTCCGAGGGAGCAGCGCACAGAGGATTCGGAGGAAGAGCAGCAGGGCGATGAGGTGACTGACCCCACCTGGTGTGCAACGCTTACTCAGGAGGACAGGTCTTCAGAGGGGGAGTCAAGGGCATCAGCAGGGCAGGTTGCAAGAGGCAGTGCGGTGGCCAGGGGTAGAGGCAGGGCCAGACCGAATAATCCACCAAGTGTTTCCCAAAGCGCCCCCTCGCGCCATGCCACCCTGCAGAGGCCGAGGTGCTCTAAGGTCTGGCAGTTTTTCACAGAGACGCCTGACGACCGACGAACAGTGGTGTGCAACCTTTGTTGCGCAAAGCTCAGCCGGGGAGCCAACACCAACAGCA